>NC_134486.1:194728193-194730693 GCF_040206685.1 Ascaphus truei | reverse complement strand
TGTACACGGAATGAGGAACAAGATAAAGACGGAAAAAATAATATTACTATGTATACTGTATGTATATATATACATACATATACAGTATATATATATATATATATATATATATATTTATATATATACATACATATACAGTATATATATATATATATATTATACATTACAGTATATATATTATTAAATAATATTCTTATGAATGTGCATAATTCATGTTTCTCCATGTTTTACAAATGTTTTCTAAATGTTTATCCAATTTAATCTGCCAGAAGAACTTAATAAAGACTGCATTATGTATTATTCATGATTATTTTTATATTTGTATTTTTTTGTTCCTGATGAAATAAAATAAATATTTATTCACATTCCTGGTAATCATAATCATTGACAACAACCACAGCCCCCCCACCCCTACAGTATAAGAATGAATGACAAAACAACATGAATCAGTTAATGTTTTTTTTACTCTCATTTCTCACAATGCTGTTCACATCAGATTTACATTTCCAATTCGAGAAGGGATTTTCCAAAGCGTTACAATAAACAAAGCCTCAAAGGGTTTGGGGGGTTGGGTGAGTCATGTGCAGTAAGCAGCTAGCTCCCATCTCAAAGAGGCTTAGAGTACACGCAGGCGCAGTGAGGCGATTGACGCTCGGCAATGGACGGATTAAAAACACAATGACTAACTTCAGAAAATGAATGACTCTGTGGAGGTGTCACACTGACTCACCCACCCACCCCCCCCGCACACTGACTGACCCACCCACACACCCCCACACACTGACTGACCCACCCCCACACACACTGATTGACCCCCCCACCCCCCCCCGCACACTGACTGACCCACACCCCCCCACACTGACTAACCCACACCCCCACACACACTGACTGACTCACCCACACCCCCCCACACACTGACTGACCCACCCACACACCCCCACACACTGACTGACCCACCAACACACCCCCACACACTGACTGACCCACCAACACACCCCCACACACTGACTGACCACCCACACACCCCCACACACTGACTGACCCACCCACACCCCCCCAAACACTGACTGACCCACCACACACCCCGACACACTGACTGACCCCACCCACACCCCCCCCACACACTGACTGACCCACCACAACCCCCCACACACTGACTGACCCCCCCACACCCCCCCACACACACTGACTGACCCACCCACAACCCCCACACACTGACTGACCCACCCACAACCCCCCACACTTACTGACCCACCCACAACCCCCCACACACTGACTGACCCACCCACGCCACCCCACACACTGACTGACCCCCCCACACCACCCCACACACTGACTGACCCACCCACAACACCCACACACTGACTGACCCACTCACACCACCCCACACACTGACTGACCCATCCACACCACCCCACACACTGACTGACCCACCCACACACTGACTGACCACCCATACCACCCCACACACTGACTAACCCACCCACACCACCCCACACACTGACTGACCCAGTGCCAGACCGCAGCCTGAGGAGATACAGCCACATCTAACTGCTGCCGTTCACTGCCCATTGATATGCTGCGCATGCCCGGTAGTCATGGCGACGCTCAAGACGCCATGACTCTCCTCACAGGGACACTGAAGCCCACACTGCTCCCCGGGGCCCTATGCAGGCCCTGATCTCCTGCGGCCTCTCCTCCCGGTGCATGCCCCGGCCGAGGCATAGAACTGTTCCTGCTCTGGTAATGGGGGGGAGGAGGGGGGTGATGAGTGCGCTGCGTCCCCCACGTCCCCCACAGCACCATCAGAAGCCTCCGAGTCGGCTCCAGCTGACGATGACGTGCTTCTCCCTCTCCCCCCGCCGACACTACCTCCATCTCCTCTGTGCCGCGATCTGGTAGGAATGGGGGGGGGGGTGGATGGCTGAAAGGGTCTGGGGACAGGAAAAGGGTGCTGCAGGGAAAAGATAAGGGTGCTGGGGGAGGACAAGAGTGCTGGGATAGTCAGGAGAGAGGGGGGCAGGACACACACACATACATACACACTGACTCACACACACATACACACACCCCCACACACTGACTGACCCCCCACACCCCCCCACACACTGACCCACCCACACCCCCCACACACTGACTCACCCACCCACACACCCCCACACACTGACTCACACACCCACACACCCCCACACACTGACTCACCCACCCACACCCCCCACACACTGACTCACCCACCCACACCCCCCACACACACTGACTCACCCACCCACACCCCCCACACACTGAATCACCCACCCACATCCCCCCACACACTGACTGAACCCCACACACTGACTGACCCCCCCACACACTAACTGACCCACCCATACCTCCGCACACTTACTGACCCACCCCACACCCCCACACATCCCCACACACTGACTCAACCCTCCACACCCCCCCGCACACTGACTGAACCACCCCCACCCCGCACACTGACTGACCCCCCCCACAAACACTG
>NC_134486.1:194715693-194725693 GCF_040206685.1 Ascaphus truei | reverse complement strand
GAGCACGTGCATTATAAGTCAAAATTATTTGCGTTTTGTCACTGAAATTGTATTTTGATTTTTAATTAAAACATCACCATTACAAATACAATTTCTGTGACAAAAGTCAAAGAAGTTTCACTTACTATGCGCGTGCACAGCACACACAGCTTTTTTTTCTTTACAGAGAGAGCAGCAGCAGCCATCAGGTTACAGTACATAGTATTTAACAGTAGTCAGAGTATACAGTAGTTCCAGTATAGACTAGTTTGACAGTACTACAGTAACTGCCTACTAACTGCTCAATTTTTTTCTATCCAGAGAAAGCAGCACCAGTCATCTACAGTAGTACTACACATCACACAATGCCATAATACAGTACGCACATAACTGCACTAATTTTTTGTTTTCTTGTCGTTTCAGGAAAAAAGGGTGGCCTGGGGGGAGGTGGGGTTTTGTGTCCAGTCTAATCTGTTTTGTACAGTAAAATTTACAGTATATAAACAGCAGTATTGATGAACACAAAACCTCTCCTCTCTCAATGAACTACTGTACTGTACACGGAATGAGGAACAAGATAAAGACGGAAAAAATAATATTACTATGTATACTGTATGTATATATTTACATACATATACAGTATATATATATATATATATATATATATATATATATATATATATATATATATATATATATATATATATATATATATATATATACATACATATACGGTATATATATATATATATATATATATATATATATATATATATATATATATATATATATATATATATATATATATATATATATATTATACATTACAGTATATATATTATTAAATAATATTCTTATAAATGTGCATAATTCATGTTTCTCCATGTTTTACAAATGTTTTCTAAATGTTTATCCAATTTAATCTGCCAGAAGAACTTAATAAAGACTGCATTATGTATTATTCATGATTATTTTTATATTTGTATTTTTTTGTTCCTGATGAAATAAAATAAATATTTATTCACATTCCTGGTAATCATAATCATTGACAACAACCACAGCCCCCCCACCCCTACAGTATAAGAATGAATGACAAAACAACATGAATCAGTTAATGTTTTTTTTACTCTCAATTCTCACAATGCTGTGCACATCAGATTTACATTTCGAATTCGATAAGGGATTTTCCAAAGCGTTACAATAAACAAAGCCTCAAAGGGTTTGGGGGGTTGGGTGAGTCATGTGCAGTAAGCAGCTAGCTCCCATCTCAAAGAGGCTTAGAGTACACGCAGGCGCAGTGAGGCGATTGACGCTCGGCAATGGACGGATTAAAAACACAATGACTAACTTCAGAAAATGAATGACTCTGTGGAGGTGTCTGTCGAATGATTCTGTGGAGAGGGGGGGGGTTGGGTGACTCATGCGCAGTAAGCAGCTTGCTCCCATCTCAAAGAGGCTTAGAGTACACTCAGGCGCAGTGAGGCAATTGACGCTCGGCTAAGGACGGATTAAAAACACAATGACTAACTTCAGAAAATGAATGACTCTGTGGAGATGTCTGTCGAAAAGAGTTTGTGTGTGCGTGGGGGAGGGATGAAGGATTAGTTGTGCTGCAGTTCAAAGAAATTACATACAGTACTGTAGAGTAGAGTACAGTAATTTCAAAAGGCAGTTCATCATAATAATTTGATCAATAAACCCCCAAATGTAACCCCCAAATACAGTACATAAAAAGCAAGTCACTTTATCTCCCTGTGCCTCAGACACCAAAAACATACAGTAGATTGTGAGCTCCACGGGACAGGGAGGGACATGTGCCTGCAAAATGTCTCTGCATAGCGCTACGTATACTGTAACTAACAGCGCTATGCAAAAACATGCTATTATTATTATTATTATAATATCAAGGTGATGATCTGTGCAAATCAAATTCGAGAAGGGATTTTCCAAAACATTGCCGTAAACAAAGCCTCAAAGCTCCCGTCTCAAAGAGAATTACACGCAGGTGCAGTGAGGCTTTGTACTGTAGCTCGGCTATGGACGGATTAAGAACACAATGGCAAGATTCAGAAAATTAACGACTCTGTGGAGAGGGGGGGTTGGGTGACTCATGCGCAGTAAGCAGCTAGCAACCATCTCAAAGAGGCTTAGAGTACACGCAGGCGCAGTGAGGTGACTGACGCTCGGCTAGGGATGGATTAAAAACACAATGACTAACTTCAGAAAATGAATGACTCTGGGCAGATGTCTGTCGAATTACTCTGTGGAGAGGGGGGGTTGGGTGACTCATGCGCAGTAAGCAGCTAAGCAGCTAAATAGCTCCCATCTGAACAAGGATTACACGCAGGCGCAGTGAGGCTTTCAAGCATGGCTATGGACGGATTCAAAACACAATGGCAAGATACCAAAAATTAAAGACAGTCGCATGAAGTTCAAAGCTAAAGACATACTTTAATTTCAAAAGGCAGTTCATCATAATAATACACCCCCAAATACAGTACGTAAAATGCACACAAATCAACCATGTGCAGTCAAACGCACAGGGTCGAAGACAAAAGCTACTGTACAGCACAGATTGAATATCGTAATACAGTAAGATGGTTTTTGCAGGCATGTGGAGAAAACAAAATTACAATAACATTTTTTTTTTCACTCACTCAAGCATGCAGTGGTGGGCGAAGTTACAGGCGCATGCACAGTAAATTCCTGCTGTCAAGCAGGAATGTGATTGAAATCAGACACACGTTCAAAGGAATGGTGTGGGAGAGATCTACTGCATTGCACAGAAGATAAGTTGAAATACCCTGCAGTGCAGTTAATTATCCCGAGCGAGGGGAGAGCGCTGTATATGCCGAAATGTGACACAGTTACAGTACAGTACACGCCTATGCGTTTCAACAATTTTCAAATGAAACATACTGTACTGTACTGCAGAACAGCACTGCAAATGCATGTACTTTAAAGATGCAAATTTACAATTACTGTGCGCACACACAGACTGTGTACTGACGTAGGTTGAACTGCGAAGGTATGACTTCCAAGACAACAGCTCGAAAACGGCCCCCTGAGTTTTTACACAGCATTGCAGTATTGCAGACAGCGAGAATAAAATGCTAATATCACGAGCGCGAAAATAGCGCAGTTCACTCCGGGCGAAAACGACACAAAACCGCACATAACCGGGATAATCTGAAAATCGCGGATCTAGCCGATTTAGACTAAAGGCGGACGCCTCTGTATGTTTTGTCATTTGGATGTAGCACTGGGCACCCCCTGTCGTTTGCTATATTCATGTGCCACAGCCCAGTGGCACTCTATGTGGCATTACATATAGTCAAGATTAGGAGGGTGTGGGCGTTTGAGCTTGCTGTGTTTGGGGGCTATGCACTAAGCTCCGAGCTTTCGCGCTGACCTGAAAAAAATTAGCACGTCCGATAAAAAATGAAGCCGGCGGCGCGATTCACTAAGGCCCTCAGCCCATTTTTTATCGGACGTGCCCAAAACTGGCTTATCGTGCGTGCAATGTATTTCTCCCCTGCTATCGCACTTAAAGTTCCCGTACGCTACCTGATAGGAAAAAAAGCCGCACGTTACATTTGCATGGAGATTTGCTATCTCCATGCAAGGCTATTACTGGTGATCGTACACTAAATAAATACATTTTATTTATAGTGTACATGAGCAGGGGGTCTCCGGAGTTGAACCGCATTGGTTTCATGTCTGAGGACACCCTACTTCATGAGATACAGGCCCCGTTATGGGGTGCCGGTATCCCCTGCAGTTTAAAGCTTCCGCGTCACTTGACCGGGTTATTTACATTCTGCAGGGGATACCGGCACCCCATAAAGGGGCCTGTATCTCCTGAACTAGGGGGTCCTCAGACCTTAAACCAATGCGGTTCAACTTCGGAGAACCCCTGCAAATCTACACTACTGTCAAGACATACATACCAATAATTAATAATTCCTTATCGTAGCGGCTATCTGCTGTGGTAATGAAGCAGCATGAATGTAAATTGTAATAGTAGTGTGCGGGAGCAGGGGGTCCCCTGAGCTGAACCGCATTGAGTTCTGCCTCGGGGACCCCTTACTTCTTGTGATACAGGCCCTGATATGTGGTGCCGGTATCCCCTGCAGATTTTTAAAGTCCCGCTCTCATGACGCGGACCTCACACATATACGATTCATCTCCGGAGACCCCCTGCTCATTATAAAAAATAAATTTGAAACAATAAAATTGTTCGGTTCTTCTACACGCAAACGCAATTATGGTCCCCTGAGTTGCAGGGGGGTCTTTAGGAGAGTCCATGTAATGATTCAATCCATTCACTATAATTTCGTCGTTCATTATTGTGTGTATATATATATATATATATATATATATATATATATATATATATATATATATAAAAATATAAGAAAAAAAAGCGCCAAATCCTAGTGCATTACTGTGCAAAAATCGATATATTTAATTCCCAAAAATCTCAATAAAAATGAACTCACAAACGTAAAACAATTAAAAGCATTGTATGAGTAATACTCATGCTCCTAGGACCAGGAAACGCTGCTTTGCTGTTGAAGTCCCTCCGTGGCTCCACTGGAACAGATTGCTGCCTCCGTTGTTCATTGCCTGCAGGAACTGACGAATCAGGCACTCCACGATGGTCTCTCCCCCGGTGCACACTAACCAGAGAGACCATCGTGGAGTGCCTGATTCGTCAGTTCCTGCAGGCAGTGAACAACGGAGGCAGCAATCTGTTCCAGTGGAGCCACGGAGGGACTTCAACAGCAAAGCAGCGTTTCCTGGTCCTAGGAGCATGAGTATTACTCATACAATGCTTTTAATTGTTTTACGTTTGTGAGTTCATTTTTATTGAGATTTTTGGGAATTAAATATATCGATTTTTGCACAGTAATGCACTAGGATTTGGCGCTTTTTTTTCTTATATTTTTCTATGCAGGTGGAGAGGGAGGTCGTTGTGCCCTTTTAAGAAGCTGCCGGTTGATCCTAATAGTGCTTCTGTCACTCCCCAATTATTGGATCTATTTGTTGGACTCTAGAGGACTATCTGCAATTAGCAGATTAAGGCAAAGTTCACAGCACCACACATATTTTTTTGTATAATTGTATGTTTTAGCTTTTTTTATATCAGACATTCACAGTGCACTTTTGGTATATGAATTGATTTCACTATTCAGGATTTATTATAGTAGTATTCATTATATTGATTTATTAACAATATGTTTATATATTTATGATTTTTAATCAGTTAATTCAATTTTATATATCCTATATTTCTGGTTTTCCACACACAAGCGCAGACCCTCATTGTATATATATATATATATATATATATATATATATATATATATATATATATATATATATATATATATATATATATAATATATATGAGAGAGAGAGATATATTTGTATGGACATGGTATTGTAGGGGTTTAATGTTGACAACATGAACTTAGGAAATTAGGCAAGCACATGACACCAATTGTAATCACACTTTGGCGCCACGATTTCTGTGTGACACCCTATAAAAACCTACATTGTTTTACCAACGTATGTGGGTGCAGTTGTGAGGAGAGGAGAGATAGAGCGGATTTGTTGTTGTTGTTGGTGGTAGTAGGAGAGAGTTCTTGATTACTGAGTGAGCTGTATTGTATTTTGTTTTTTTTCACTACATTTTTGTCTTGTTGTTGTGAAAGTTATTTGTGAGTGTGTCCTTTTTGTTTATATTTGTTTTTTGTGACTGAGTGAAATAGAGAGGATGAGTGGACGTGGATGTGGGAGTGGACGTGGGAGTGGATGTGAACGTGTGAGTGGTGCGGTGGCTGGTTGCATGGTGGAGCATGGGAGTGGAGTGGTGGAGCGTGGGAGTGGAGAGGTGGAGCGTGGGAGTGGAGTGGTGGAGCGTGGGAGTGGAGTGGTGGAGCGTGGGAGGGGAGTGGTGGAGCGTTGGAGTGGAGTGGTGGAGCGTGGGATTGGAGTGGTGGAGCGTGGGAGTGGAGATGGTGCAGTGGCTGGTGGGAGTGGGAGAGGAGTGGGACATACAGGTACGGTTCGTCCTGCCAGGGCAGGTACGTCCCGTGATGATACTCCAGGTGGGGGAGTGTAGGTGGGTGAGGGTAGCTGGAGTACTGGACAGGGAGAGAGGGACACTGTTCACCATACAACCAGTGATGAGGATGGAAGTGATGAGGGGCCATCAACCAGCCAGGCTCCTACGGAGGGCATGAGAAACCCACAAATTACCCCTCGGGAAAATTACATCCTTGTTGAAGGTGTCATGTCATCGTATGATCGACTACATGGATCCTTGGCATGTAAGTATTTTTTATCTAATGTATTATAATATTCAAAGTATGTTGTTTATACCGCAATACCTAATGTATGAACTTTATTTGACATTTTTAATTCTTGTTTGATGGGGAACAATGAGGAGAACTATAATCTCATAAGGACATATCCCACAAAGTTTTCCAGGCACTCATAATTAATAAGAAACTATCAATGATCCTTGAAATGCTGATAACTGAATGAGCTAAACAGAAGAACATTAATTGACAATTGATAACAAAACTGTAATCACATAAAATTAACAGGAGGGGGAGGGATGCTGAGGGAAGGGGGATATGTGACATGACTAAAGTGAGGGATATGATAACCAAATCACTAACATGGAAGGAAGTTGTGGTGATGAGACGCAGGTTAAACATTACGTTTCGTGCTCACTTACCCCTTCTACAGGCCCATTCGCCTTCACCACAAAGTGGGACTATGGTACTTTACGACTCGCTCACACTACAATTAATCCCATTCTTGAAACAAATGCAACAAATATGGCATCCATGTTTAATCAATACATGGCTAACGTAATATTGAGCATGTCAACATGTCTGCTATCACGAATGTGTGCTGATTATTGGGCACATGTAATGTGTCACTAATGCACTCATTACATAGCCTAATAGGTGTCCTTAATTATATGTACATGTTGACAAACAGTTTCAGATATTACCATACAGCAGGCGTGCTCAACTCCAGTCCTCGAGGGCCGCAAACAGGCCAGGTTTTCAGGATATCCCTACTTCAGCACAGCTGGCTTAATTAGTGGCTCAGTATGACTGAGCCATTAATTGAGCCAGCTATGCAGAAGTACACTACCGACACACTTTATCACTCTGCGGCCAGATCCGCAAGCCGGGAGATTTCCCGGCTTGCTAGTGGCCGCCCCTCGGCGTGCCGCGCGTCACCGACGCGCGGTCACGCGTCATCGGGAGCCTGCGCCCCCTGCACGCGCGTCCAGGGCTCCCCGAGGGAGCCCTGGTGTCCCGCGATCGCGGGACGGCGGCAGGGGGTTCCGGGGGACCCGGCGGACCCGGCAGCGGTAGGGAGAGCGCCCCGATCAGAGGGCGCTCTTCCGCTGCTTCGGCGCGCGTCCGTCACCCTCCGGCGCGCGCCAGGATACTGCTGCGGCCAAGAACGGGCAAATGGTCGAATAAACTTGGCCGCAGCAGTAGGGATATCCTGAAAACCTGGCCTCTTTGCGGCCCTCGAGGACTGGAGTTGTGCAGGCCTGCCATACAGAATTACATCACACAAATGAAATGAATCTTAACCTACAGGCGTGTAAAATATTTTTTCTATATATATACACACAGGTAAAACGAAGACAAGTCAAAAGTCTAAATTGTGGGCAAACATCTGCAGATCTGTGTCAGCATCAAGTGTGTTTAAAAGGACACCTGAGACTTGTAAGAAACGCTTCGGCGACATCAAACTCCGACTGAAGAGGAAGATGGCAAATGCTGGCAGACATGCATGTGGGACAGGAGGGGGTCCTCCCGCCTCCTTGAATCTCCATTCCTATGAGGAAAAAATCTATTCTATCATGAATCCACCCTGGTGGAAATAAAGGTGAACAATAGCGCTCATGCAAACAATGATTTCAAGAAACCTGTGATATAGAGTCCAAAGGTAGTCCTGGAGCTGCCCAAAGAAGTGAATCTGGAATGTCCTACCCAGATTTGGTGATGTAGGGGAAATACACCTCCTGTGGCGCTGAGGAATGGTTTTGATGTGGTTGTAGATAAAAGTTCCTTTCTGGCTAGATTCCCTCAAGAGAAAGAGAAAAAACAAACATACACACTGCAATAGTGCATTACCCAGGGACAACTAGGATGTGTAAAGTGAGCAAAATGTAATTCATATAACAATACACAATAAAATGCAAGGAATAATACTAAAAATACAATGAATAACTCTAAAAAGAACTATCTGTGCCTTTGCATAGGAACCAGATGTCTTGAGACTTGCTCCGCTTTGGTGTAAAATTGGAATCCTACTCACCAAAAGTGACTAGGACATAAGCGTTATTGAATTGGTCTTGTCAACAGGTGAAACCGCTTTGCTGTAAGGTGAGATTGCGTCAGTCCACGGAAGAGGATCCCCTTCTTTGCTCGGGAGTCTGCTTGCTGCTATCTGCTTGCTGCTTTCTCCCCGAGTTCGGCCAATCAACTTCTCCTGTGACGTCACCGCTTGTGCTCCACAGCTACGGTGTCCCTATGATGCCAAAAGACCTCCTAGACGTTTCAAAACTCCAAATAGTGGGTTTCTTCGTCAGGGAGTTTAGAAACACATAGGAGGTCTTTTGGCATCACAGGGACACCTTGTCTCTCTTCGTTATTAGAGCTTTCGAATCGCGTTGGAAGGTTTTTTGGCACCGTTGAGCCATCGTAGCAGAGGACAAACACTGGTGACGTCATCACGCGAGCGGATCGTGTGTATTCCAGGAAGCAATTCACGTTGGAGCACAGAACTTGATCCCCGGCAGCAGAGACGAAAACATCACCAGGCGAGCGGCAATCTCAGCGGCAAAGACCAATTAACCAAGTGCTTATTACCTATTCACGTCTGGTGAGTAGGTTTTCAATTTTAACCAGGCGGAGCAAAGATAGAAATTTTGGACTAAGTTCTTAAAGCTGCAGTTCAGTCTATATCCTGCATGTGTGTTTTTTTTAATAAATCAGTTCTGTAGTAAGAAATAATACTTTTAGCATTTTCTGTTTTAAAAAAAACAACTTTGAAAGACCAATTTTCTTGTATTCTATTTTAACAAGCATTTGCTAAGGCACTGCCCCTTCATGGCCTGTCACAAACCCAGGCACACCCCTTTGTCAGCACTGCCCTCCCTCTCTCTAAACGTGCACTAGCATCTGGTCACATGATCTTCCTCATACAGTAGTACATTCAAGGAAGCTGGAGAAAAGGGATCAGCCATGCATAGCAGCTCGGATAGGCGATTTCAAACTTATTACAGTGTTTATTCCATTCATTGCACGTGTATATAATGTAAAATTGTAATAATTCCATTTATAGCAAACGTGTATATGTGAATATTATTTAGATGTATATGTATGTTACTGAAATGTGGAGTGAGTGTGTAGGTAAATACACACAATACACTTCCACTGTATATATATATATATATATATATATATATATATATATATAATATATATATATTATATATATTATATATTATATATGTATGTATATGTGAAGTTATGTGAGTAAAAAAGTGACAAAAACCCTCCATAGCAAGGCAAATAGCAAATGGAAATATTACTGTATGCTCATTTGTATGTATATATATATTTATATACACACACACTTCAAATACGGATAGTGATTCACGTAAATGATATATATATTCACTTTCTGGGAGTATAAGAGTGACTGTCCTGTTGTTCCTTTTTTGTATCCATCATTGAATGGTATGCACCCTCTCTTTACGTTTATTTTATACTAGCTGAGAGACCCGGCGTTGCCCGGGATGTAATGTTCCCGCTCCTCTCTCTCTCCTCACCCCTCCCCCTCTCTCTGTTTGTCCCCCATTCACATCAATCCAGTTCCCCCCCTCCCTCCTTTACAGCTTCATGCAGTGTGTGTGCGTCAGTCATTGTGTGTGCGTCAGTCAGTCAGTGTGTGTGCGCGCGCGTCAGTG
>NC_134486.1:193980223-194035223 GCF_040206685.1 Ascaphus truei | reverse complement strand
CTCTCTCTTCCTCTCTTCCCCTCTCTCTCTCTCTCTCTCTCTCTCTCTCTCTCTCTCTCTCTCTCTCTCTCTCTCTCTCTCTCTCTCTCTCTCTCTCTCTCTCTCTCTCTCTCTTCCTCTCTCCCTCTCTCTCTTCCTCTCTCTCTTCCTCTCTTTCCCTCTCTCTCCCTCTCTCTGCCTCTCTCTTCCCCTCTCATCCTCTCTCTCCCTCTCTCATCCTCTCTCTTCCTATCCCTCCCTCTCTTCCTCTCCCTCTCTTCCTCTCCCTCCCTCTCTTCCTCTCCCTCTCTTCCGCTCTCTCCCCCTCTCTGTATCTGGATATCTTATTTACCCTTTATATCTTAACTGTCCTATACTACACCAAAATAACTTATACTGCTTTCTTCCAGATCTGACTCAAGCTTCACACGGAAGACATTGGAACCCCCCCTAACCCAGAAGACAGGTAGGGAACAACTTATAACATTGCGGGAATGAGGTAAGATTGCGGATCAGGTAAAATCCAAGGCGGGATTGCTGATTTAGATATTGTGAAGCGGGGACGTCCAGACACTGGTTAAGGGGTAACGGAAACTAGTCATTAACCTGTGTTTTTTTTATCTAGATCCGACATTTACACACTTACACACACACACGTAACAAGGACTAATTGTAGAATAATGTAATAAATACATTTGTCAAAAACGAATGTTGTTCTGACTAGGAATTTATTAAATGTATTTTATTTATATATTTTATTTTAAAGCGGGGTTGGGGGCGGGACTAGGGGTGGGGTTGGGGGCGGGGTTGGGGGCGGGACTAGGTGGCGAGTAGATTTTTTGGTTGGGCGAGTAGATTTTTGGGTGATTTATCGAACACTGTATATATGTATATATATATATAGATACTTTACTGTGTATCTGTGTCATTGGAAGTAGCATTGGGCTCTGTCTGTGGGGCCTATGCAGAGAGGTCCGAGAAGGAAGTAATCTCCATGATGTCGCCAAAAGTGGGTATAGGTATGCAGAAAGGTGTGTAAATGTGGCGAGATGGGTATGACATCGGCGCATTTTTTTGGCGGATATAAAAAAGCGAATAATCATTGGCGAGAAGGTGAAACTCGCATCTGTTCGCCATGTCGAAGAAAACGTGGTATTCCAGGAACAACGTTTACAGATTCTCGCCATTACGGCACAACAGAATGGCAAATGTATCAGCAAAAGTAAACGCCAGGAAAAAATGGCAGATTTATAAATTTATGTCAATAAGGTTATCAGACTTATGTGCATACGGCTAACTAAAAGTGCCAACATTGGCGATTTTATAACCACGGCGAATTTACGGAACCCAACTCTCTGCATAGGCCCCTGTGTTCTATGTTCTGTCCTTGATTTTAACTATATATTGCCATGCCCAGTAGCACTCTGTTTTGACACTCATATGCAAATATATATATATTGTGGTTACTTTGGGGGTATATAAATTAGAAGCTTACTGGTTTTCTCTGTTTTGAAATCTTGTCCAGCTGGTAACAGCTGATTAAGGGAGGGTGGCTCCTCCTTCAGAGGTTCCAAGCTCACCCCATCCTCACCTCACCCCATCCCACTATGCTTCCAAATGGTTAAGGATCATTCATTTTCCACACACGCAGGTCCATGCATGCAGTTTGGTTGCGACAAATCTAATTCAGAGTGCTTTTCCTGGTATTATACAGGTAAATAAGAGCTTCAATCAAACTAAGAACTATGCAGCTAATCACAACAGCTTTATTATAAAGTTTTTTTCCTGGTATTATACAGGTTATTAAGAATTTGATTAGTGTTAGGACCTGTACAGATTTGGTCTACCTTGGTTTTTGGTGTGCAGGCTTAAGATACTTTGGCCAAAGAATCAAACTAAATGACCATATGTTTTTAGTTTAGATATATGTATTGTGACAAACGGCTTACTCCGGGGGCTCCGCCGTCTGTCCGGGACTGTTAGAACACGGTCTTTTAGGGTAGGTTAAATGATGAGACATCACGTACTGTTCCTTTAAACAGGCTATGCCTGGTTTATTTAGTCCCAGGCACTGAGACTGCCACAGTGCATGCAGTATAAACAAAGGTAAACAAAAAGCTGCTCACCTGAGCGATAACTTAACTTAGATATCCCTGACTCAGGGTTGGAAGTGGCTTGTCCACTTCCACCAACAAAATAAGTAGCTTTGCAGTCTTAGACAAAACGAACAGAATGGTTAACCCTGTTTGAGGAGAGGGCTTCTTCCCCTCTGTACTTCAGCAGCCTTCCTGCCTCCAGGTTCTTGGGGGAGAGGGAAGAGGAAACAGGAAATAGGTCTTATATACCTGATTTCTAATTAGCATGACAGGTGACAGAAATAAGGCGGCAGACAAACTGTGGAATGGAGTGCATGTATTATGAGGCTGTCCTGTTCAGCCTAGACAGGACAGAAACTGTTCAGTATCCTGGGAGCCCTGTATATGGAATTTATTACCTCCCCCTGGTTTCTGTCACAATATATATATAGATACTTAACTGTGTATCTGTGTCATTGGAAGTAGCATTGGGCTCTGTCTGTGTTCTATGTTCTGTCCTTGATTTTAACTATATATTGCCATGCCCAGTAGCACTCCGTTTTGACACTCATATGCAAATATATATATTGTGGTTACTTTGGGGGTATATAAATTAGGAGCTTACTGGTTTTCTCTGACAACCCGTCAGCATTGCCATGTTTGTGCCCTGACATGTGTTCCACAGAAAATTTTAAGGGTTGTAGGCTTAGGAACCACCTGGTCACTCTAGCATTCTTCTCCCTGCTTTGACACATCCAGGTGAGGGGTGCATGATCTGTGACCAACCGGAATTTTCTCCCCAACAGATAGTATTTGAGCGTCTCTACAGCCCACTTTATTGCGAGACACTCTTTCTCGACTATGGAGACATTTTTCTCTTGGGGATTTAGTTTCCTACTTAAATAGAGGATGGGGTGCTCCTCACCTTGAGACTCCTGGGAGAGTATCGCCCCCAGCCCTACCTCAGATGCATCAGTTTGGACTACGAACTCTTTGGAGAAGTCAGGTGTGACCAACACTGGTTGGGCACAGAGAGCTTCTTTCAGGCTTCTAAAGGCCTGTTCGGCTTCAGGGGACCACTTTACCATTAGCGGTCCTCTTGCTTTTGTGAGGTCGGTTAGTGGGGTTGCCTTAGTTGCAAAATTGGGAATAAACTTCTATAGTAGCCAATAAGTCCCAAAAAGGTCCTTACTTGTTTTTTTGTAACTGGCCTTGGCCAATTTTGTATCGCCTCTACTTTGAGTGTTTGGGGTTTGAGTAACCCTCTGCCAATAGAATACCCCAGATACTTGGACTCCTCCAGACCAATAGTGCATTTAGCAGGGTTAGCAGTTAGTCCGGCAGACTGAACTGCGTCGAGCACAACTTGAACCTTTGGAAGTTGGGATTGCCAATCTTCACTATGGATTACCACATCATCCAGGTAGGCGGCAGCATACCGAGCATGTGGTTTTAAAATTTTATCCATCATTCTTTGGAAAGTGGCGGGAGCTCCATGTAAGCCAAAAGGCAGCACCTTATACTGAAAGAGGCCGTCTTTGGTTGAGAAGGCTGTTTTTTCTTTTGCCCTTTCTGTGAGGGGTACCTGCCAGTACCCTTTTGTTAGGTCTAGGGTTGTTAGATATTGGGATTTGCCCAGTCTCTCTACAAGTTCATCCACCCTGGGCATAGGATAAGTATCAAATTTTGACACCGCGTTTAGTTTCTGGTAGTCATTACAAAACCTTGTTGTACTGTCTGGCTTTGGGACTAAAACTATAGGGCTGTTCCACCCACTTTGGGATTTCTCAATTACGCCTAGTTGTAGCATTTTCTTAACCTCTAAACTTATAGCTTCTCTTTTGGCCTCTGGGATTCGGTACGGTTTAAGGTTAACTCGGACCCCCGGTTCAGAGACTAGGTCATGTTCAATTACGCTTGTTCTACCTGGCTGTGTAGAGAAGACTTCTTTTTTTCTTCTCACTAAATTCTGGACCTCTCATTTCTGATGCACGGACAGGGTTTCAGCTATGCTAACCTCTGGGTCAGTTTCTTGACTCTCTGACGGACCTGGGGGTACTAGGGTTAACAAGACCCCTCTATCTTTCCAGGGCTTAAGTAGGTTTATATGGTAAATTTGCTCAGGTTTCCTCCTACCTGAACCCAGGCTGGGAAGGCAAATGCAACGGGGCTTGTTAGAGGTGAGGAGCGGCGCATTCCAGGTATCTGCCAGGTACATACTGGGTATTTGCTCGAATAAAGTGTGTCGGTGCAGTATGGTAACAAACAATCCCACTTTTCCCATCCTTATCGACCGCCCAGCGTAACATGCTCTTTAAGGTTTTATTGAACCTTTCCACTAAACCATCTGTTTGTGGATGATAGACTGAGGTTCTGAGATGCTTGATTTTTAGGAGTTTACATAGCTCTTTTGTTACTTGGGACATAAATGGTGTTCCCTGGTCAGATAAGATCTCTTTAGGAATTCCGACCCGGGAAAACAGAACTACTAACTTTTTTGCTATGTTTTTAGCAGAGGTGCTGCGTAGGGGAACTGCCTCCGGATATCGGGTGGCATAATCTAATATTACCAATATATGCTGATGTCCCCTAGCAGACTTTATTAGGGGTCCTACTAGATCCATAGCAATCCGGACAAATGGTACATCTATTATGGGAAGGGGTAGCAATGGGCTGCGGTACGCTTTGAACGGGGCGGTGATCTGACATTCTGGGCATGAGGAGCAATAGTTTGTAATTTCTGCCAGAACCCCAGGCCAAAGAAGCTTCGGAGAACCTTTTCTTTTGTCTTTTCCACCCCTAGGTGTCCCCCCAATGAGTGACTATGTGCGAGGTGTAATACTACATTACGGAATGTCCGTGGTAACAACAATTGTTTAGTTGTAACTGATTTCCTTTTATCAACCCGATATACTAGGTCGTTCTCTACCTCGAAGTAGGGGTAGGCCAGTGCCCTATCTGTTTGGCCAGGAGTACTATTCTGGTCCCATATATTCCCCCTTGCTACCGCTAATGTGGGGTCTTCCCACTGGGCCTTCT
The DNA here is from genome assembly GCF_040206685.1 of Ascaphus truei. Classification (NCBI taxonomy): domain Eukaryota; kingdom Metazoa; phylum Chordata; class Amphibia; order Anura; family Ascaphidae; genus Ascaphus; species Ascaphus truei. The sequence goes on along the minus strand of NC_134486.1, from coordinate 194,030,130 downwards.
TAAAACTCCCAGGACTGACCTCTAGGTCAGCGAGGGTCTTATCCGGTTTTGGGGTGGTAAGTGCCTGATCAACATCTTGACTTGGGGTAATCCCTACCAAGGTAGCCATGGGGAAGGGAATTTTACAGCACTCCTCCTTTTTCCCCTTCTTATTTGGGCCCTCGTCAACCTCTATTTCTGAAAAAGGGAAAGGATTTGTTTCTTCTGATACTTCGTTATGGTCCGCTATTGAACTCTGGGCGCTATTCTGAGAGGGGGACCACATTTTTAGAAAATGGGGAAAGTCGGTCCCTATTAACACATCATGTGCCAGTTTGGGTATAATACCCACTTTGAAATCTAAAGATCCAAACTCTTTTCAAAAAAAACATCAACAGTGGAATATTCATGATTATCCCCATGTATACAACAAATTGCCACTCTTTGTGAACTGTTTACCTGTTTCTTCTTAACGGGCAACAGGTATTCGGACACTAGTGTGACCATGCTCCCAGAGTCAAGAAGTGCCCGAACCCTCTTACCATTAACCTTTACAAATGCCCACAGATGGTTATTCAAGGGGTCCTCTGGGCTAGGGCCCATACATTGGGACCACAGCGAATAAGGTTCAACGCTGTTGCATTGCATGGGTTCGGCATTTAGTGGGCAGATTTTGGCGGTGTGGCCCCTCTCATAACAATTTACACATTTAGGTACATAGTCTGTGTCCCACTTAGAGCCTTTTCCCGGCTCTCCATGGTGGCTGTTGCCCTTAGTGCGCGATCCACTGTTGCTGGTGCTGTGTGAAGGTGGTCGTCGCTCTTCAGCCCCCCTTAACCCCGGTACCCTTTTACCGTCTCTGGAAGAGTCCTGGAACCTCGGGTAGTGGGGTTGCTCCACGACTGTGGGTTGCGGGTGCTCTTCTGCTGCATTGTACCTTTCTACGAGGGCCACAAGCTCATCTGCATTTTGGGGATCACTCTGACTGACCCAATGGCGTAGGGCAGAGGGAAGTTTCCTCAAGAACTGGTCCATGACCAACCATTCCACGATGTGGCTTGCTGAGTTGATCTCGGGTTGTAGCCACTTCCGGGCGAGGTGGATGAGATCATACATCTGGCTTTGGGTGGCTTTATCCATCGTGAAGGACCATGCGTGGAACCTTTGGGCCCGAACAGCCGTGGTTACGCCGAGGCGTGCGAGGATCTCGAACTTCAATTTCGCATAGACGTTAGCTTCGGCTGGCTCTAGATCAAAATAAGCCTTCTTGGATTCGCCGCTTAGGAAGGGTGCGATTAGACTGGCCCACTCAGCTTCTGGCCATCCCTCTCTCTGTGCCGTGCGTTCAAACGTGAGAAGATAGGTTTCCACATCATCCGAGGGCCCCATCTTCTGAAGGTAGTAGCTTGCCCGGATCATTTTCGGGACTGGGGCTGCCTCTGCCAGTGGAAGGTTACTGATAGTCCCCCTCAGGATCTCAAGTTCCTGCTGCAAGCCCTGGGCGAACCGTTGTTGCTCCTCTCTCAGCAAGCGGTTTGTCTCTTGCTGGCTTGCATTAGTCTCTTGCTGGGCTATTAACAGCTGTTGGTGGTTTGCATTAGTCTCTTGCTGGATTTTATTCGCCTGTTGCAGGGCTTCATTCGCGTCTTTCTGGACAGCGACATTGCGTACCAGCGCACTCACCACGTCGTCCATCTTGTTTGGTGAGGGAGAAAAAAAAACTTTTTTTTTTTTTTAAAGTTCTTTAACCCACATACATTTTAGTGTTCTGCCCGCATTCTCCACCATATGTGACAAACGGCTTACTCCGGGGGCTCCGCCGTCTGTCTGGGAATGTTAGAAAACGGTCTTTTAGAGTAGGTTAAATGATGAGACGTCACGTACTGTTCCTTTAAACAGGCTATGCCTGGTTTATTTAGTCCCAGGCACTGAGACTGCCACAGTGCATGCAGTATAAACAAAGCCAAACAAAAAGCTGCTCACCTGAGCGATAACTTAACTTAGATATCCCTGACTCAGGGTTGGAAGTGGCTTGTCCACTTCCACCAACAAAATAAGTAGCTTTGCAGTAATAGACAAAACGAACAGAATGGTTAAACCTGTTTGGGGAGAGGGCTTCTTCCCCTCTGTACTTCAGCAGCCCTACTGCCTCCAGGCTCTTGGGGGAGAGGGAAGAGGAAACAGGAAATAGGTCTTATATACCTGATTTCTAATTAGCATGACAGGTGACAGAAATCAGGCGGCAGACAAACTGTGGAATGGAATGCATGTATTATGAGGCTGTCCTGTTCAGCCTAGAGAGGACAGAAACTGTTCAGTATCCTGGGAGCCCTGTATATGGAATTTATTACCTCCCCCTGGTTTCTGTCACAATATATATATAGATACTTAACTGTGTATCTGTGTCATTGGAAGTAGCATTGGGCTCTGTCTGTGTTCTATGTTCTGTCCTTGATTTTAACTATATATTGCCATGCCCAGTAGCACTCCGTTTTGACACTCATATGCAAATATATATATTGTGGTTACTTTGGGGGTATATAAATTAGGAGCTTACTGGTTTTCTCTGTAAAAGCTCACACGCACTGTTTGAAATATATATTATATTGTATATATGTCTCTATCTATATAGCGCTTCACAGTGGTAATGTGCGTGGTAATTATGAAGGTAACAGGTGGCGTAAGTAGCAGGTCATTGGAATCAGGTGATTCAGGCATAAAGGTGGCATTAAGAAAGAGGAGCTTACAGTCTAATTGGTAGGTAGAGAGAATGTACAGAGACAGTGGGAGGGAATTCTGGTAACTGTGGTTGCAGAGGGCCCAGCTCTATACTGTATATTATGTGCCCAGTATTCAGTGTGTGTTAGACTTGTGCGTGTTGGTTAATGAAGGAAAATAGGTTTGTTTAACTTAAGAAAGGGCATAGTTGAAGCATGATAGCATACATTTGTAGTGAAGGAAGCCCGCAAGAGTAAAGGAAGGTAGCATGCGTGTTTAGGAATATATTGTGTGTTTATAATTTCTTATGCTACAGGCTGTTCAGGTTGTTCTCTCAGCAAACCAGATGTTATTGTGTATTTTAAAGGTTTCTGTCAGAATAATATAGCAGAATTAGGTTTTGAGGTTTTTAATGTATATTTTATACTTAAAGGTTTTAGGGTTAATTTTTCTATAGATCAGGCAACTATATTTAGGCCACTAAGGTAATGTTTTCTATGCTGTTATCTTTTGTGAGATAGTGTTCACATGTAATACGATGTAATTAGATGTGAACAAAAGGAGGGGTATTATTGCTGTCTTGTCTAACAGAAAAAAAATTTTTCTCATGGGTAGACTATTTTCACCCCAGGTGCCTTGTAGACTTAATGTTGTATGATTATGCTCTAACAGATGGTTTAATCAGCGTCTATTGTGTGAAACTAATGCAATTGTTTGAGTGTCTCATGTCCAGGAGCAGTCCCTCCAATTAGATGAAGCAACATCATCCAAATAAAAGTGACTGGCTCAAGCATATTCTACGCAAAAGCGCTTTTCATCTAAAGTGGATAGGCCCATTCCAGATTCTACTTCGTCAAAATATTTCCCCTGGATCCATGTTACGCAAGTGCACCCACAGTCGCTTCAAATTAAACCTCAACACAGGAGGGAAGGCCTAAAGACACAGGCATTTTCAGTTGGTGCATATAAAAGGAAACTTATCAAAATGTGGCGCTCTAAACTATCAGTTAATACACAGTGATACTGGTGCAAAATATATGCAAAAAAGTATATATATAAACAGTGATACTTATACAAATTTATAGGAAGATGCAGCTGTGACCCGGTAGAGGTTGCTCGGTCAATCCTCGTGATGTGGAGTATGATGAAGTGTCCGGGAAGCGCAATATGTGAAAAGAAATATAAATCGTGATAGTTTCATCCTGATGAAACCTATGTGGTGAAACGCGTAGAGTGACGTTTTTCTCCTGAGCCGGCCGAAACCCCAGGAAGTGGACGCAGCGGATGACATCACTTCCGGTTGAGTGGAACGCACCACTGGAACGCACGCCACGAGAGAGGGGAAGAGGAGACATCATCCATTCGGCCAGCGAGATCCAGAGAGATCTAAATGCTTGTTTTTAACTGATACCATGTGAGTGTAACTCCCTTTTCACTTACCAATTATAAATTGTACAGACGGTCTGCACTATGTCCAGTTGTACCTTTTATTAAGGTCCTTGGGAATCCACATATTTGGGGGAACACGGAGTTCTGCATCTCCTGTCCACCGAATGAACAGCATCCTAAAAGATACCTTTATGTGCCTTATACCCTCTCACGTTTGTGAGTATTATTTATTGAGCCAAGACATTATATCCTGATCATAATCTTAACAATATTGCACTATCACGATTTATATTTCTTTTCACATATTGCGCTTCCCGGACACTTCATCATTTTCAGTTGGTGTTTTGGGTAATAATATAACCGGGCACTAACCAACGGGGGAGAAAAGTTCATAGGCAGAAATCCAGACCTCAACATGAACTTTGAACTTTTTAATAACCTTTTTTCTTTACAGGTTTTATTATTTTTAATTACAATGTATATTCTATTAGTTTTGTATAAGTAGTGAACACACGAAGACGATAGGGTAGTAACAGGTATAGTTTGTTTAGTAATATTTATTTTGTTTTTATGGTCCTGTGTATAACATATATGCACACTCTTTTGTCATATAATGGAATCCTGGTAAACAAAGACCAGGTCATATTATTTGGGAAAAGTTGTTCCAGCGTTTAAAGGTAGAGATGAGGGTTGGGATCCGTTGGGACTTGGTGGTGGGATTGTTTTCGCTGGGAGTGAAGCTTGTGAATGCTCTGGTATGTGTGTTGACAGTACTCATCGTTGCTCAGTATGTATGTGACATGCGCAGTGAAACTTTGATCAAGAAGTACGTTGCACCCCCACTCTTGCTCAGTGATGACGTCAGCAGTCCCCCGGAAATGGATTCAGCAGCAGAAGAAGGAGAAATCAGCCTGGCTAACATAATGGCCGGCAGTGACATATGTTATCAAATTATGCACTATAGGACCACTTCTTGGCCAGCAGAACTACAGTATGACATGGTTAAACGTTCCTTAAATAGACTGTATCTTAAGGATAAGAGGGGGCTGAGAAGATTGGATGTGAGGAAGATGGGGAGGTCACCCAGGGGCATGTGTCAACCACAAGGAAAGGATAACAAGTAATCCATTTTGACCATGGCAACCATTTTGTCTGTTCCAATATTTTGAGTAAATGTAGTATGTATGATGTATGTAAGATGTACGTGTTGTGCAGTCGCTCCTAGGAAATATTAACCACCACCAACTTAATCTCAGAAATAGAATTTGCCCGCTTTTCAAATAATGACCACCCTACCTAAGCAAAAAATACAAAATCGAAGGGCATTAACCATTAAAAGTAGCTCAGCTAAGAGAGTTGCTGGAGGTCTAATACCTTTTTTAGGAATATATGATTTATATGCAAAAATTAGATCTTTTGGTGGTAGATATAGATGCCGCTTTTAACAATACTAAAGATGCTATTTTAAGGCTTAGCAACAAATTAGAGTAACAGTATTGCATTATTGTATGGTATAATGGCAATTGTTGGACTGTACTGGTTTTTTTTTTTTTAACTTGTATTTTTTATTGTTTTTCCAAAATGAAAACAAAGGGGAAAACAAAAGAGGGGTGGGGAGGGGTGGGGAGCGGGTACAGAAAATAAGAAGGTGTGGGGGGAAGGGGTGGTAGGGTGTCATCTATCATGCGCTCCTCGCAGGAAGCGTACATACAATTACACTTGAAACATCCTTAATCAGAACTAAGTCAGTTTACCCAATAATGATTTCCTTATTTCGTCGATCCTATTGGATTTTTCCAAATGTATGTCTCCCACGGATTCCATGTTGTCAGGAAGGTGTGGTGCCGGTCATGGATTAGGCTTGTGAGTCTCTCCATTGTCATTATATAGTTTATCTTGTGTAATACCTCGGTGATAGAGGGGGGGTCGTTCAGCTTCCGGTGTTTTGCTATTAGTGTTTTTGCTGCTAATAGGATCTGTATTATCAAGTAGTCTATTTTTCTCTCTAGGCCCTCGTTGTGTTTTAGTAGGAGCACTGTTTCTATGTTCCAGGGTAGGTCCAGGCCTGTTACCCCTTCTATTAGCCACCTGATTCTCCCCCAAAAAAGGATTATCTTAGGGCAAGACCACCATATGTGCTTAGATGTGCCTATTTGGCCGCAGTTACGCCAACACATAGGGGAGGTTAGGAAAAAAGAGTGGAGGCGCGCTGGGGTATAGTACCATCTGTGTAGGACTTTCAGATTTGTTTCCCTGATTGTTGAGTACCGAGAAGCCCTCGCTATCCTTTTGTATATTTCTTCCCTATCCTCTTCTTCTAAGGGGTTCCCAATGTCGCGTTCCCAGTCCGATATGTTTTTGCTTGTTTGGCCTTCATTTTGTTTCAATAGTGTCTGATAAAATTGGGCAATCGTCCCCCTGTTGTAGTGTCCCCTTTGGACCAGACTCTCAAAATTGGTGAGTGGTCGGTTCCAGGTGTCTCCGGGCTGTATCGAGGTGACAAAGTGGGCCAACTGCATATATTGGATTATTTGTGCACTTGAAATATTGTATTCATCTCTTATCTCCATAAATGATTTGATCTTGCCTCCTCTTTGAATGTCTCCTAGCTTGGATAGTCCCTTCTCGTCCCATTGTTTAAAGATGTTCGAGTTATGTGTTGGGGTGAATTCAGGGTTAGATCTGATTGGTGTTAGGGGCGATGGGATGGAGGAGATCTGTTTATGTTTGCAGTTTTTATCCCAGATATTCAGGGAGTGTAGTAATACTGGATGGTTTCTATAGCTTGGCTGCCTATTTGCCTTGTTTACCCATAGGAGAGACGCGAGTTCCTCGTACCTAGCTTCCGACCTCTCTATGTCCACCCACTGTGTTTTTCCTGGGGCTGCGGACCAGTAAATTAGTGGGCTTAGTCTGGCTGCTTCGTAATATTTAGCTAGGTCTGGTTGACCCAGGCCTCCCCGGGTCAGAGGGAGGACCATCAATTTTTCTTAATTCTGGGTTTTCTCCCATTCCAGATGAATTTAGTTATCTCTCTTTCCAGGTCTCTTATTACATAGATTGGGACGGTTACTGGAAGCACTTGGAATAGGTAGAGTATTCTGGGTAGCAAGTTCATTTTTACTGATATAATCTTGCCCGACCAGGATATCTGGTATCTTGACCAGACCTCTAGGTCTTTTTTCAAGCTTTTGATAAGGTTTGGGTAGTTTTCTCTATAGATATCATCATAATGTCTAGTAATGTACACTCCCAGATATCTCATTTTGTCTGGCATCCATTTTATTGGGAATGTTTTCTTTAGTGCACTCTCTGTTTCTCTAGGTATGTGCAAACCTATAGTCTCTGATTTAGTGTGATTCACTTTGAAGTTTGATAGTTTGCCAAATTCGTCTAATGTATCAAATAGTTTTTTTAGAGAAGTTTCTGGGTTAGTCAGGGAAAGTAGGGAATCGTCCGCGAATAAGGACACTTTGTATATATTGTTTCCTATAGGCACTCCCTCTATCCACTGGTTCTCTCTAATCCTTGATGCTAATACTTCAATGCACATGGCAAACAGCATAGGTGAGAGTGGGCATCCCTGTCTAGTTCCGTTGGAGACTATAAATGGTGCTGAAGTGTAGCCTGAGGTACGCACTGTAGCTATTGGGTTGGAGTATAACGCTTTAATGCCCATGATGAAATTTTCGTGTATGCCCATTTCTCTGAAAACTCGAAACATAAACGATCAGTCCACTCAGTCAAAAGCCTTCTCTGCATCTAGCCCCAGGATCAGGGTGGGGCGTTGGTTCGTATTACTGTTGTGAATGATATTAATTATTCTCCGAATGTTATCGGAAGCTTGACGTTCTGGGGTGAACCCCACCTGGTCTGGGTGGATCAAGGTGTTCAGTACTCGGTTCAATCTAGTTGCTAAAATTTTGGCGAATAGTTTTATGTCTGTGTTGATCAGAGAGATGGGCCTATAGCTAGAACATAGCGCAGGATCTTTCCCTTCTTTTAGTATGACGATAATGGAGGCTTCTAAGGATTCTTTCGGCGGGGCTTCACCATCTAGAATCTTGTTGAACCATCGGACTAGGTATGGTTTCGGTATTTTTTCAAATTTCTTGTAGTAGAAGTTAGTGAACCCCTCTGGGCCCGGGGCTTTAGAGTTCTTGAGGGATTTAATAGCTGCTGATACCTCCTCAAATGTTATTGGGGCTCCTAAATGGGCAGATTCTGATTTATCTAGTTTGGTTAATTTTGATCCTTTTATGTATTCATCTAGTTTTGTTTCTAGCTCCCTTTTATCTCGGACTGGGTTTGTCAGGTTATATAAGTCGCTGTAGTATTGAACTAACTCTTTGTTGATTTCGGCTGGGTTATAAGTTAAATTATTTTGGTTGGTTTTAATGCTACATATATTAAGGCTCGCTGTTTTATTTCGGAGTTTGGCCGCCAATTGTCTGTCTGCTTTGTTGCCTTTTTAAAAAAAGGTCTGGTTTGTCCACCTCATTGCTTTCTCGGTGTCTTCTATCAGTATACCTTTAAGTTCTGATCTATCTTTATCAATCGTGGCACTAACGATATCAGTTGGATTTTGTTGATAAATCTCTTCGTTATTACTAATGCTATTAGTGAGGCTGTTTATCCTCTTTATTTTCTCCCTTTTCCTATAAGAGGCAATGCTGATTACCTTGCCCCTTACAGTGGCTTTGTGCGCTGCCCATAGTGTGCAGTCGCTGACTTGGCCGTTGTCGTTTAGTGAGAAATAATCTCGCATGGCGGTTTCTATGGCTTTTTTGGTTTTTGGGATTCTGAGTAGGAGGTCGTTCATACGCCAGAGTGTGCCTGTCGGCCTCTGGTGCATGTCTCTTATGATCAATGATACCGGGGCGTGGTCTGACCATGTTATATTGTCTATATCTGCTTTTGTTATCCGGCCAGCCAATTCTCTAGATATAAGGATATCGTCAATGCGGGTATATTGCCTATGTGGGGCTGAGTAGAAGGTAAATCCTTTGGTTATGAGGTTCATTAATCTCCAAGAGTCGACCAACCCGCTCATTTTTATCTTTTGTTTAAGGGTGTGTAACAGGGGACTTATCCCTGTTTACAAATGTGCCTCTAATTCAGCAGTGTGGTGGTTAACTGCTGGTAGGCAATTAACTAACACCACCTGGCTGATTTGCAGGTGGTAGAAAAAGCCTGCCTTTGAGACAGGAAGAGAGACTCCTTAGATCACGTGTGCGCTGAACAAGGAAACAGAGCAGAGGTTCTTGAGTCTCCCAGGAGAGACTGACCAAGAGAACACAGATCTCTGGAGCTGACAAATAAGACTTCTAAACCTGGATGCTGATAATCCAGAGAAAAGGCAGCAACCCTGGAAACAGATAAGACTTTATTTTCCATTGACTGTTGTTTACATATATATATATCTATATGACTTGGGCTGATGAATAGCCTGGGTAGCCACCCAGTTAAAAGGGGCTGGAATAGAAGGATACATATATGCCAAAGTGGAGCAAGTTTTATTGGGCTCACTATTTCTCTGATGTTGATTTTTGCTGTGTTTAAAGCGACAGGCACAATAAAGCCTTGTTTTAATTTCACCTTAAAACAGTCTCCATTATGTAACCTGATGGCTGGTGCTGCTCTCTCTGTAAAGAAAAAACTGTAACTACTGTATACTCTGACTATTAGGAACGAAAAAATCTGTGCCATACTTACCTGTAACATACTGTACTTACAATACTACAGCACAGTACTACTTTCCTGATGCTTGCCCATTACGCGTGATGACAATGGGCAACACAGTAGCAAAATGGTCTATATATTTATTGCAGCGTTCCACGGTGAGTACATCGTTCCAAAAACTCAGTATGCCTTTCAACAACTCGTCCTTTTTGGAGGGTTTCACCACTTTCCGGATATGGTCCTTCAGCTGATGCCAGACCATTTCGATCGGATTGAAGTCTGGCGACCTGTCATTGGAAAGAAAGGACAATTGGTTTAAGAGCTAAAAACAGTGGGGAACAAAAATGGGACACGGTCTACTGCACTTACTCCGCTGGCGTCTTCACCCAGTTGATGCCGCGCTCAAGGATATGCGCTGTTGACGCAGTGTGCTTGGGATCGTTGTCCTGGTAGAAGCAGTGACCATTGGGAAGTCGCATGTTATGTATTGCACAATGTTGTCTTGGAAGTAAGCTTTATTCATGATTCCTATAGCAAGAAAAGAAAAGTGCTCCAAAAACTGCACAATAGTACAGTACAGTGCATACGGTAAGGCAACACTAGTCAAGTACAGTGCATTAGGCGACATTATATTTGATAAATTTTACCTTCAAAGATGACAATGTATCCTGGTCCACGCCTAGAGATGGCACCCCACACATGCAGCTTCACAGGGTGTTTTGGCCGCGGCTTCAAAGATAAGCGGCCTTTTTTGTGGAACGCAAATCGTGCAAATCTCTCCAGCGACACAGTAGACTCAACAGTGAAGATGCAATCCTGGAAAGTCTCCCCGCTGTCGATCCATGCCTGGGCCTGGAGCACTCTTTTGATTTTGTTTGCGTCCCGTATCATGGGGTACACTCTGTAATGACAAGGAATAAAATATTTTGCGGCACAGTGCAGTACAGTTTGCGAAACAACACTTTTACCTCCTGTACTGTCCAGTACTAACCTCACACGTCCATATTTCCATCCAATGCTGCGTCTCATCTTCTTTATGCTGGTCTCGGATACAGTCAGATTGTGCTTTTCCTGCAGAGTGTTTTTAACCCTTAATGCACTCCTCTCATCATTCTCCTCACTTATTTTGTCCACCAGAACAGTTGTCTCCCTAGACAAGTGCGAAGTGCGAAACAACACTTTTACCTCCTGTACTGTCCAGTACTAACCTCACACGTCCATATTTCCATCCAATGCTGCGTCTCATCTTCTTTATGCTGGTCTCGGATACAGTCAGATTGTGCTTTTCCTGCAGAGTGTTTTTAACCCTTAATGCACTCCTCTCATCATTCTCCTCACTTATTTTGTCCACCAGAACAGTTGTCTCCCTACAATGTAAAGAAATTATATTGTTTTATTAATATGCAGCAATATAAAATGTACATAAATGTAATGTTGTAATATAGATTAAATATAAATAGACAAAATATATACAGTATACTGTTGTACTATAAATATAAATATACAAATTATAAATATAAATATACAGTACATCCTATTCAGTATATACCGTTGTAAGATTAATTAAAATATACAAAAAATGTATACTGCTGTACTATAAATATAAATAGACAAAATATATATACTGTTGTACTATAAATATAAATATACAAAATAAATATACTGTTGTAATATAAATATAAATATAAATATACAGTACATTCTATTCAGTATATACCGTTGTTAGATTAATTGAAATATACAAAAAATGTATACTGCTGTACTATAAATATAAATAGACAAACTACTGTACAGTATGTTGTAATATAAATCAACAGAAATAACAACAGTATTACAGTAGATACAGAACTGTACTGTAGATGTACAGTACAGAATTCTATATTTTTTTTTTGTTAAGTTTTATAAATATACTTACGCGTTAGTTACCCTTGGTGCCTTTTTCCGGTCTCTGTTTTTTCCTTGTGCATGATAGCTCACGGTGGTTAATGGCACAACGAGGCCAGAAGAAGCTAACCAGCATTGGATAGCAGCAATTTGGTGTCCGCTCCTGTACATCTCCTTAATTCGCATGCTGAGATCCTTTGAAATCTTTTTAACAGGCATTGCTGCGAGTAGAAGAAATACAAACACAAGAATGTATATTTGATGTTTAGTCGATCTGTATTCTATGTGCAGTCAATACACAAAATGGATGGTGTATTTATACGGTAATGACTCACATTAGAGTACGCCCACTTTCAACACCTGTACCTGGCCGCCATGCATAAAAGGTCACACACTTTGCATAGGCCACCACTCCATGATCTTTATCTGAACTTGCCCTTGTCCAGATATTGTACTGCATTGTGCCACCTGCTTCCATGGAGCATCCCCGGTTCTATAGTCGCAAGAACCCACTCACCTCTGCCGTGCCTGTCATGCTGAAAAAGCGAAAGGCGGTTGCCGTTTCCATGCCAAGGGCAAAGCGACAGGCTAAGGCCAATAAAGAAAACCTTCTTCTGACCCCAAAGGTTAAGGGTTTTCTTAGACGTAAGCCTTATTATGTGAAGAAGATATATGGTGATGTACTCTCGACGCAGAACGAATGGCAGCCAACCCATCGGACCCGCAGACCACTTCCTCCCATATGCTTTGACGACTCTGCTTTAGCTGTCCCGGAAATTTTCATTCCGTCTTCTCCACCCCCAACTTCTCCGGTTCCATCTGACGACGCTGCCGCCTCTGAAATCCACGGGTCACTTTCTCCTTTGCTCTTAGACGACTCTGCTTCTCGCCCGGAAATCCAAAGGTCGCCTTCTCCATCCCTCTTCGACGCTACCGCTTCTCCTCTACCGGGTATCCAAAGGTCACCTCCTCCACTCTCCATCGATTCCGCTTCTCTCCATGGAACCCCCATCTCATCCTCCGTTGCACCCATCCCCCCAGATGTCCAGACGCCATGCACAAGAAGCAGCTCGTTGGACCGGATGCTGAATGGGATAAGTGTGGATCTCCCCGGGAATTCTATTGTGCTGGCAAAGATAGATCTGCTTCTGGAGACAATGTTAAATGTGGAGCAATGGATGCTACAAATGGAGCAACGGATGGATCAACGGATGGAGAAGATAGAGGCTGACATTGTGGGCATACACTATTTGCTCGGTGCTAATGCCCCTGTTTCTCCAACGCCGGAGCAGGAGGGTGACATGGATGTGATGAATGGGACCTTCGACCCCCTTCCATCACCAAGTGCCCCCCCTCCACCACAAGATGTAGTGTACATGTATGCCGTTGAGGAGGACATGACAACCCCATCAAGACCATGCCAGGAGACAACACTGCGACCACAACCGGAGGAAAGCTTCCTCCCAGACATCCTACCATCACCCGTCGCCACAAGCACACCAGCTCCCAAAAGACCTACACACGCTCGCATCGAAACTGTGCCCGACATCACCCTGCGCGATCTGACAGCGGCGCTTAGGGAGAAGTATAGGGTGATGAGTGCTGGTGTACCCCACAAGTATGCCTTGATCATTTTTAAGCACCATGTTCCCTACACATTGTACTGCGAGTGGGTGTTCAAAGTGAACTACGATGGGAATCGTGTAAAAAAGGCCCTTCCTGCCAATTTAAGGAAAAACATTGTGGAAGAATTGCAGCGCTTTTATACAGTTACAGATCCTGTAATGAAAGGCGTTAGAGACTGCATTAATGGCGTTTTGTGCCATGCAAGGAATCGGCCATGGATGGACAATGTGGAGGACTGTCAGTGAGACCATACTGTTGTGCTGAACTGTATTGTACTGTACATGTTTTGCCCTACAGTACCTGCTGTACTTAAACAAAGGAGATGTTGTTGTGTGTTTTTTTTCACAGGACATGCACAACTCCAGTTCCAGAGGGCCGCAAACAGGCACGGTTTTCAATATTGCCTTGACAACCTGCCCTGTTTGCTGCCCTCTAGGACTGAACTGGTGCATGTCTGACTGACATGTTGCGCACCATCCCACTGTACTGTACTGTATACAGTACTGAGTTTCTTTAATAAAGGAGATGTTACTTAAAATGCTTCAACATTGTACAGTATTTGTAAATAAATGTTTTTGTACTGACCCCACCAATAAAAGACCATGTTGAATTGCATAAAATTGTTTCCATTTGCTCCTTTGCCAGTGTAACAAATGTAGAGGCTTTCTGCACTGTTTTTTAACTGCCTGGTCACACAATTGGTGTAGGAACTACGGCAATTGGCGTGGGAACTAGGTCAATTGGCGTGGGAACTTCTGTTCTAGGGCACCTAGAAATAAAATTCATTTTGCCCCTAGATGTTAGGAACCCCCTCACTTGACCCCAACAGGGTCCGAGCAGTAATGGCGATGAGAAAGGGTCACGCTGGCGAGGAGGGTCCTACCATTGAGCGCAATGGTGGAGAAAGCTTTGAACCGGCTAAGTCAGAATGAGCAGAAACCTGGAACCCACAACTCCGGTTCTGTTCGACCTAGAGGGCTCAGATTCGGTGACCATGTAGTCCTAGTTGCGGCAGGATTGCATGGCAAATTGCGACCCTCTCGTTGCAACAGAATGGAGTCAGGGTGATGTTAAAGTTTAGGTTTCTGCCATTGACTTGCATGGCAGACAAAAAGCCACTTTGGTAATGTGCTTTTAAACTGTCTTTTGGTACCTCCGATTCCGGGGGTCGTGCAAGGCTGATATTTTGCCACTATGGCAAGGGTCCTCCCGCATGAGGACCAGGTAAATTTCAACCCGCTCAGACCCACAGAACGGGTTATGTTACATTAAGCTTACTGTATATACAGGATTTATATATTTTTATTTTAAAGATATTAAAGAATGTACTGTATTGTATTAAAAACATGTGACTGTAAACCATAGTGACTGACAAATATTTTCACACCCTGATGAAATACTGTATCAGTGTACTCTCAATTCTCACAGTGCTGTGCACATCAGATTTACATTTCAAATTCGAGAGGGGATTTTCGAAAGCATTACCGTTCAAACAACAAGCCTCTAAGGGTTGGGGGAGGGGGATGGTGTGATTAGACACAGGCGTGCTGAGTGTTTGTAGCTCGGCTATGGGCGGATTAAGAACACAATGGCAATATGAAGAAGATCAACGACCCAGTGGAAAGAGGGGGATGGTAGGCTAGGGTGACTCAGCCGATTGACGCTTGGCTAGGGAGGGATTAAAAACTCTGGAGGTGTGTGGCTGAAATAGTTAACAGCACTGTAATTTCAAAAGGCAGTTCATCATAATAATTTGATGAATAAACCCCCAAAGACAACCCCCAAATACAGTACATAAAAAGCAAGTCACTGTAACTCCCTGTGCCCCATGCACCAAAAATGTTTTGTGGCAGAAGAATTTAATAAAGGCTGCAGTATGTATTATTGTGTGTTGATGGTTAGAATCGCTGTGCACTTTAAATGTTACAACATTGTAAATAAATGTTTTTGTACTGACTCCACCAATAAAAGAACATGTTGAATTGCCTCACATTGTTTCCATTTGCTCCTTTGCCAGTGTAACAAATGTAGAGGCTTGCTGCACTGTTTTTTTAACTGCCTGGTCGCGCAATTGGCATAGGAACTACGGCAATTGGCGTTGGGAACTAGGTCAATTGACGTGGGAACTTCTGTTCTAGGGCACCTAGAAATAAAATTCATTTTGCACCTAGATGTTAGGAACCCCCTCACTTGACCCCAACAGGGTCCGAGCAGTAATGGCGACGAGAAAGGGTCACGCCGGCGAGGAGGGTCCTACCATTGAGCGCAATGGCGGAGAAAGCTTTGAACCGGCTAAGTCAGAATGAGCAGAAACCTGGAACCCACAACTCCGGTTCTGTTCGACCTAGAGGGCTCAGATTCGGTGACCATGTAGTCCTAGTTGCGGCAGGATTGCATGGCAAATTGCGACCCTCTTGTGGCAGCAGAACGGAGTCAGGGTGATGTTAAATTTCAGGTTTCTGCCATTGACTTGCATGGCAGAAAAAAAGCCACTTTGGAAATGTGCTTTTAAACTGTCTTTTCGTACCTCCAGTTCCGGGGGTCGTGCAAGGCTGATATTTTGCCACTATGGCAAGGGTCCTCCCGCATGAGGACCAGGTAAATTTCAACCCGCTCAGACCCACAGAACGGGTTATTTTACATTATATTCGCGCAATTGGCGTGGGAACTACTTAGGGTCAAGTTCACGGGCAATTGGCGTGGGAACTTTTGTTCTAGGGCACCTAGGAATAAAATTATTTTTGCCCATAGATGTTAGGCACTGTATACCGCTGTACAGTATACTGTGGAAGACACATAATGAAACGATACTGAACATGTAGAATAAATGCATAGTTTTATTTATTCGGGTTTATTACACAGTATACTGTACGGCCGGAAAACATCAGCATACAGTACAATATTATCCATCGAAATCCCCCCATTAGCCGTTTTCTTTTCTGAGAAAAAAAAAAGAAAAGTTTTAATGTACACTGGCGACACACTTTATCGCAGTGCGGCCAGATCCGCAAGCCGGGAGATTTCCCGGCTTGCTAGTGGCCGCCCCTCGGCGTGCCGCGCGTCATAGACGCGCGGTCACGCGTCATCGGGAGCCTGCGCCCCCTGCACGCGTGTCCAAGGGCTCCCCGAGGGAGCCCTGGTGTCCCGCGATCGCGGGACAGCGGCAGGGGGTTCCGGGGGACCCGGCGGACCCGGCAGCGGTAGGGAGAGCGCCCCGATCGGAGGGCGCTCTTCCGCTGCTTCGGCGCACGCCCGTCACACTCGGGCGCGCGCCAGGCTACTGCTGCGGCACAGAACGGGCAAATGCTCGAATAAACTGTGCCGCAGCAGTACAGTAATGGTCAGCCCCCTAAAGACGTACCCTGCCAGCCCCACCAAAATAATACGGCAACAAGACAGTACTCACCATTGAATTTCCCATTCAGCTTGTGCCGTCCACTGCTAGTCCAGCTTTCTTCATCATCCATGTCGATAGTTGGCAGCGGGACTGGTCCACCTGTAATCAGCAGGTGAGGCTGGAAATCGCTTAGGTACATGCAAGCTTCATCAAAACTGCACGCCAAATCCAGCTCAGCCTCAGGCTCAGGCTCAGGGTTGTCACTGACAGTGGGACCGTCATTGGAAGCCGGTGCTGGTGCTGATGCATTGCTTGGCAGCGACTGTCGCTTCTTAGTTGGTTTTAACACGACCATTTGCCTTTTGCCGCCTCCATGATCATAGATACGGGAAAACCCGGTGATACACACCAATACCCTCCAACAAATTGGGACTCAATACGGTGAAAACAGGGGTCACTACATAACCTTTTCCTTACTGCACGCTTCCACGTATGAGGAGTTGGCGAAAATTTGTAAAAGTCATAGTTTTCGATAAAATACTGATAAATTTGAGCAACTGTTGCCATCTTATCCTCTGTTGCATTAATCGCGGCCCATATCAAATACGCGTAACTTCTGTCAGGTTTTTGGAAAGCAGGCTGCACTTGAACACTCATAGCGGGTGGGTCTCTGGAGAATAGTGTGACACAAACTGAAACTGGTCTTTGTCTTTCTTTAATATGAAAAGCCTAAATTGATACATTTTGGCAACTCTTCCTTCAGTCTCAAGGCCAAGGCCAAGTTACAATGGCACACTGTGGTACAGTATCTTTTTTAAACAAAACACCTGCTAGCCAACACATTACTGATTTGGCGCATTACAATTCGTGAATTTCTGCCATCTGGCGGACACACGAAGCATTGCAGCCTATTTAAATCCGAACCATTATCAATAAACCCATCAACCGCGCGTCAGCCGGGCATGACCCTGGCTGGGACTAAAAGGAGCACGGCATGATCCAGGTGAACAGCGTGGCATTCCAGGAACAAGCCAGGTAAAAGCCGGTGATTTGTAAGAATAAAAGCTGCCGCAACAGTATGCCCAAATGCTAAAATTCAATTGGACAGATTTAGAAACACTTTAGCATACTCTGAGGGACTTATGCACAACTTAGGTCTTTGAGGTGCCTAAATGATTCTGCTGCCCGGTGGAGGCTCCCGTTTTGGCTCCTGGATTTGCGCCAGTGCCATCCAGCATCAGCTTTGAACTGTGGTTGAGACGCTGCTAGCGGTATACAAATCTGCCCTTTGCGGTCACAGTGAGTCTCGGTGTGCCTGCACTTTCCATCTATATGAGCTGGATACCTCAGGCTCTCAAAGATACCTTTATGTGAATTTCTTTTATGTGTATCTTGTAAGTGTGTATTGCCTTCCACCTTTTTATCATTAAACCTTTATCTTCTTTATATTGAAGATAATGCATTAGGGGGTGCGCTTTTTCTTTTCTTTTTCATTTTAGTAGTTCTTTGGAAGTGATTCTCCCTTTGGATTTGGCTGCCCCCCGCCATTGGAATTGGCTTTCAAGGTTTCTCCCCTGTTCAAAAGACTGGACTGAGTATTCTTTGGACTTTTCATTCTGCACATTTGATTTATTTTGCATTTTGGTATCATATATATATATAATATACACTGGCGACACACTTTATTCGAGCTCGGCTAGTCCCACGAATTCGGGTATACCCGGGTGTATTGAGGTTTGTGACTGTTTTCTGCCCGAGTGCATTGAGGTATTTTCCAAGCAGGGATTGAAGCATTTTATTCCCGCTGGCTGCAATACTGCACAGTATATATATATATATACTGCATTACAATTCATGAATTTATGCCATCTGGTAGACACGCGAAGCATTGCAGCCTATTAAATCCTAATCATTATCATTTAACAGATCAGCCGCCCGTCAGCCAGGCATGAACCCAGGCTGGGAAGGCAAACGCAACGGGGCTTGTCAGAGGTGAGGAGCGGCGCATTCCAGGTATCTGCCAGGTACATACTGGGTATTTGCTCGAATAAAGTGTGTCGGTGCAGTATATTATTTATATTTATTTAAACTACATACACTAACCACAAACATTTATTTTGTTTATTGCGCTGTTTTGTGTATGTATATATATATAAATATATATATATATATATATATATATATATATATATATATATATATATATATATAGTGACAGAAACCAGGGGATGGTAATAAATTCCATATACAGGGCTCCCAGGATACTGAACAGTTTCTGTCCTGTCTAGGCTGAACAGGGCAACCTCGTGGTACATGCACTCCATTCCACAGTTTATCTGCTGCCTGTTTTCTGTCACCTGTCATGCTGATTAGAGATCAGGTATATAAGACCTGTTTCTTGTTTGCTCTCCCCTCTCCCCCAAGAGCCTGGAGGCTGGAAGGCTGCTGAAGTACAGAGGGGAAGAAGCCTCTTCCCCAAACAGGTTCAATCATTCTGTTCATTTATCTAAGACTGCAAAGATACTTATTTTGTTGGTGGAAGTGGACAAGCCACTTCCAACCCTGAGTCAGGGAATATCTAAGTTTAAGTTATCGCTCAGATGAGCAGCTTTTTGTTTGGCTTTGTTTATACTGTTTGCACTGTTGCAGTCTCAGTGCCTGGGACTAAATAAACCAGGCATAGCCTGTTTAAAGGAACAGTATGTGACGTCTCATCATTTAACCTACCCTAAAATTCCGTGTTCTAACAGTCCCGGACAGACAGCGGAGCCCCGGAGTAAGCCGTTTGTCACATATGGTAGAGAATGCGGGCAGAACACTAAAAGGTCTGCGGGTTAAAGAACTTTGAAAAAAAAAATTGTTTTTTTTTCTCTCCAAACAAGATGGAAGACGTGGTGAGTGCGCTGGTACGCAATGTCGCTGTCCAGAAAGACGCGAATGAAACCCAGCAACAGCTGTTAATAGCCCAGCAAAAGACTAAAGCAAACCAGCAAGAGACTAATGCAAATCAGCAACAGACAAATGCAGCCCTGCAAGAGGCGAATGGTCCTTCACGATGGATAAAGCCACCCGAAGCCAGATGTATGACATCATCCACCTCACCCAGAAGTGGCTACAACCCGAGATCAACTCAGCAAGCCACATCGTGGAACGGTTGGTCATGGACTAGTTCTTGAGGAAACTTCTTTCTGCCTTACGCCGTTGGGTCAGTCGGAGTGAACCCCACAATGCGGATGAGCTTGTGGCCCTAGTAGAAAGGTACAATGCAGCAGAAGAGCACCCGCAACCCACAGTCGTGTAGCAACCCCACTACCCGAGGTTCCGGGACTCTTCCAGAGACGGTAAAAGGGTACCGGGGTTAAGGGGCGCTGAAGAGCAGCGACCACCTTCACGCAGCACCAGCAATAGCCAACATGGGGAGCCGGGAAAAGGCTCTAAGTGGGACACAGACTATGTACCTAAATGTGTAAATTGTTATGAGAGAGGCCACACAGCAAAAATCTGCCCACTAAATGATGAACCCATGCAATGCAACAGCGTGGAACCTTATTCGCTGTGGTCCCAATGTATGGGCCCTAGCCCAGAGGACCCCTTGAATAACCATCTGTGGGCATTTGTAAAGGTTAATGGTAAGAGGGTTCGGGCACTTCTTGACTCTGGGAGCATGGTCACACTAGTGTCCGAATACCTGTTGCCCGTTAAGAAGAAACAGGTAAACAGTTCACAAAGAGTGGCAATTTGTTGTATACATGGGGATAATCATGAATATTCCACTGTTGATGTTTTTTTTGAAAAGAGTTTGGATCTTTAGATTTCAAAGTGGGTATTATACCCAAACTGGCACATGATGTGTTAATAGGGACCGACTTTCCCCATTTTCTAAAAATGTGGTCCCCCTCTCAGAATAGCGCCCAGAGTTCAATAGCGGACCATAACGAAGTATCAGAAGAAACAAATCCTTTCCCTTTTTCAGAAATAGAGGTTGACGAGGGCCCAAATAAGAAGGGGAAAAAGGAGGAGTGCTGTAAAATTCCATTCCCCATCACTACTTTGGTAGGGAATACCCCAAATCAAGATGTTGATCAGGCACTTACCACCCCAGAACCGGATAAGACCCTCGCTGACCTACACTGGCGACACACTTTATTCGAGCTCGGCTAGTCCCACGAATTCGGGTATACCCGGGTGTATTGAGGTTTGTGACTGTTTTCTGCCCGAGTGCATTGAGTTATTTTCCGGCAGGGATTGAAGCATTTTATTCCTGCTGGCTGCAATACTGCACAGTACATATATATATACTGCATTACAATTCATGAATTTATGCCATCTGGTAGACACGTGAAGCATTGCAGCCTATTAAATCCTAATCATTATCATTTAACAGATCAGCCGCCCATCAGCCAGGCATGAACCCAGGCTGGGAAGGCAAATGCAACGGGGCTTGCCAGAGGTTAGGAGCGGCGCATTCCAGGTATCTGCCAGGTACATACCGGGTATTTGCTCGAATAAAGTGTGTCGGTGCAGTAGAGGTCAGTCCTGGGAGTTTTAAGAAGGCCCAGTGGGAGGACCCCACATTAGCAGTAGCAAGGGGAAATATACGGGACCAGAATAGTACTCCTGGCCAACCAGATAGGTGACTTGCTTACCCCTAATTCGAGGTAGAGAACGACCTAGTATATCGGGTTGATAAAGGGAAATCAGTTACAACTAAACAATTGTTGGTACCATGGACATTCCGTAACGTAGTACTACACCTCGCACATAGTCATCCATTGGGGGGACACCTAGGGGTGGAAAAGACAAAAGAAAAGGTTCTCCGAAGCTTTTATTGGCCTGGGGTTCTGGCAGAAATTACAAACTATTGCTCCTCGTGCCCAGAATGTCAGATCACCGCCCCGTTCAAAGCGTACCGCAGCCCATTGGTACCCCTTCCCATAATAGAGGTACCATTTGACCGGATTGCTCTGGATCTAGTAGGACCCCTAATAAAGTCTGCTAGGGGACATCAGCATATATTGGTAATATTAGATTATGCCACCCGATATCCGGAGGCAGTTCCCCTACGTAACACCTCTGCTAAAAACATAGCAAAAGAGTTAGTAGTTCTGTTTTCCCGGGTCAGAATTCCTAAAGAGATCTTATCTGACCAGGGAACACCATTTATGTCCCAAGTAACAAAAGAGCTATGTAAACTCCTAAAAATCAAGCATCTCAGAACCTCAGTCTATCATCCACAAACAGATGGTTTAGTGGAAAGGTTCAATAAAACCTTAAAGAGCATGTTACGCCGGGCGGTCGATAAGGATGGGAAAAACTGGGATTGTTTGTTACCATACCTGTTAGGTTCCCCAATCATCCACAGGCTTCTCCCCGTTTGAACTATTGTATGGCCGAACCCCAAGGGGCTTACTGGATATAGCCAAAGAGACTTTGGAACACGAGGTTACCCCTTACAGAAGTGTAATAGAGCATGTTGCCCAGATGCAGGACCGCATTGCTGCAGTCCTACCCATAGTGAGGGAACACATGGAGAAAGCTCAAGAAGCATAGAGGAATACGTATAATAAGGGTGCTAGGGTCAGAATTTTTTTTCCAGGTGATAGGGTACTAGTTCTGGTTCCCACCGTGGAGAGTAAATTCCTTGCTAAATGGCATGGGCCATATGAGGTCTTGGAAAGAGTGGGAGAAGTAAATTATAAGGTAAGACAGCCAGGTAGGAGGAAACCTGAGCAAATTTACCATATAAACCTACTCAAGCCCTGGAAAGATAGAGAGGTCTTGTTAACCCTAGTACCCCCAGGTACGTCAGAGAATCAAGAAACTGACCCAGAGGTTAGCATAGCTGAAACCCTGTCCGTGCATCAGAAACGAGAGGTCCAGAATTTAGTGAGAAGAAACAAAGAAGTCTTCTCTACACAGCCAGATAGAACTAGCGTAATTAAACATGACCTAGTCTCTGAACCGGGGGTCCGAGTTAACCTTAAACCGTACCGAATCCCAGAGGCCAAGAGAGAGGCTATAAGTTTAGAGGTTAAAAAAATGCTAAAACTAGGCGTAATTGAGGAATCCCAAAGTGGGTGGAATAGCCCTATAGTTTTAGTCCCAAAGCCAGACGGTACAACAAGGTTTTGTAATGACTATCGGAAACTAAACGCGGTGTCAAAATTTGATACTTATCCTATGCCCAGGGTGGATGAACTTGTAGAGAGACTGGGCAAAGCCCGATATCTCACAACCCTAGACCTAACAAAAGGGTACTTGCAGGTTCCCCTCACAGGAAGGGCAAAAGAAAAAACAGCCTTCTCAACCCCAGACAGCCTCTTTCAGTATAAGGTGCTGCCTTTTGGCTTACATGGAGCTCCCGCCACATTCCAAAGAATGATGGATAAAATTTTAAAACCACATGCTCGGTATGCTGCCGCCTACCTGGATGATGTGGTAATCCATAGTGAAGATTGGCAGTCCCACCTTCCAAAGGTCCAAGCTGTGCTCGACGCAGTTCGGTCTGCCGGACTAACTGCTAACCTTGCTAAATGCACTATTGGTCTGGAGGAGGCCAAGTATCTGGGGTATTCTATTGGTAGAGGGTTACTCAAACTACAAACACTCAAAGTAGAGGCGATACAAAATTGGCCAAGGCCAGTTACAAAAAACAAGTAAGGACCTTTTTGGGGTTAATTGGCTACTATAGAAGGTTTATTCCCAATTTTGCAACTAAGGCAACCCCACTAACCGACCTCACAAAAGCAAGAAGACCGCTAATGGTAAAGTGGTCCCCCGAAACCGAACAGGTCTTTAGAAGCCTGAAAGAAGCTCTCTGTGTCCAACCAGTGTTGGTCACACCTGACTTCTCCAAAGAGTTCGTAGACCAAACCGACGCATCTGAGGTAGGGCTGGGGGTGGTACTCTCCCAGGAGTCTCAAGGGGAGGAGCACCCCATCATTTATTTAAGTAGGAAACTAAATCCCCAGGAGAAAAACTACTCCATAGTCGAGAAAGAGTGTCTCGCAATAAAGTGGGTTTTAGAGACGCTCACATATTATTTGTTGGGGAGAAAATTCCGGTTGGTCACAGATCATGCACCCCTTACCTGGATGTGTCAGAACAGGGAGAAGAATGCTAGAGTGACCAGGTGGGTCCTAAGCTTACAACCCTTTACATTTTCTGTGGGACTCAGGGCACAAACATGGCAATGCTGACAGGTTGTCAAGGATGCACTCCCTAATATCCATGGTCGCTCATCCCTCGAGGTCTGAGCTGGGGGGGAGGATATGTGACAGAAACCAGGGGATGGTAATAAATTCCATATACAGGGCTCCCAGGATACTGAACAGTTTCTGTCCTGTCTAGGCTGAACAGGTCAGCCTCGTGGTACATGCACTCCATTCCACAGTTTGTCTGCTGCCTGTTTTCTGTCACCTGTCATGCTGATTAGAGATCAGGTATATAAGACCTGTTTCCTGTTTGCTCTCCCCTCTCCCCCAAGAGCCTGGAGGCTGGAAGGCTGCTGAAGTACAGAGGGGAAGAAGCCTCTTCCCCAAACAGGTTCAATCATTCTGTTCATTTATCTAAGACTGCAAAGATACTTATTTTGTTGGTGGTAGTGGACAAGTCACTTCCAACCCTGAGTCAGGGAATATCTAAGTTTAAGTTATCGCTCAGATGAGCAGCTTTTTGTTTGGCTTTGTTTATACTGTTTGCACTGTTGCAGTCTCAGTGCCTGGGACTAAATAAACCAGGCATAGCCTGTTAAAAGGAACAGTACGTGACGTCTCATCATTTAACCTACCCTAAAAGACCGTGTTCTAACAGTCCCGGACAGACGGCGGAGCCCCGGAGTAAGCCGTTTGTCACAATATATATATATATATAGGTGCTTGTTCAACAAAAATAACAGAAACCAGGTGTCCCACCAAGGAGACAAAAAACAGCACTCAAGGTATATTGCAAAAGTGTATTTGAAAAAAAAGCAGGCACATATAAATCCAACGTTTCGGTCCTGAATAGGACCTTCCTCAGGGGAGTGCTGGAGAACACTGCCCAAGGAAAACATATATACCCATCACCCACCTGTGTGCATAATCAAGAACCAGCTGATTGTAATTAAAAACGGGAGTACTGTAGGCGCATGGGAGCCCTGTCATCACTGTGCAGCAGCTCAGCTTCACCACTCCTCTGTTTACACTTAGCTATCAATGCCAGACACACCGCACATGTGCACCTGCGGGTGGAGACAGTGAGCACACAAGTCATTCTAAGTCATCCCCCGTTGCCATGGCGATGCAACTAAAGCGTCTGTAACCATGGGAGTGTAGGCAGAAGGAGACTGCAATAGGGAGCAGGGGCACTGAGCCGTTTGAACATGATGGCGTCACATCACCAGCAGCAACAGGTCCTGTAACCAAAATGAAAGTGCAGTATTAAAAACACATGAAGAGGTGAAAATATATACTCCAGATGCACAGTATTACTAAAAATCACTATCAATAGTGCAACAACAATAAATATACTAATATCACTCTAACATGCTACCAAGAGAAATGAGTCGTGAATGCAGATTTGCTTGTAAGAGTTTGAAAAAGCAGACATAAAGGAAAGGAAGGAACAGGAAGGGAGAGCATGTTAGAGTGATTTTAGTATATTTATTGTTGTTGCACTATTGATAGTGATTTTTAGTAATACTGTGCATCTGGAGTATATATTTTCACCTCTTCATGTGTTTTTAATACTGCACTTTCATTTTGGTTACAGGACCTGTTGCTGCTGGTGATGTGACGTCATCATGTTCAAACGACTCAGTGCCCCTGCTCCGTATTGCAGTCTGCTTCTGCCTACACTCCCATGGCTACAGACGCTTTAGTTGCATCGCCATGGCAACGGGGGATGCCTTAGAATGACTTGTGTGCTCACTGGCTCCACCCACAGGCGCACATGTGCGGTGTGTCTGGCATTGATAGCTAAGTGTAAACAGAGGAGTGGTGAGGCTGAGCTGCTGCACAGTGATGACAGGGCTCCCATGCGCCTACAGTACTCCCGTTTTTAATTACAATCAGCTGGTTCTTGATTATGGACACAGGTGGGTGATGGGTATATATGTTTTCCTTGGGCAGTGTTCTCCAGCACGCCCCTGAGGAAGGTCCTATACAGGACCGAAACGTTGGATTTTTATGTGCCTGCTTTTTTTCAAATACACTTTTGCAATATATCTTGAGTGCTGTTTTTTGTCTCCTTGGTGGGACACCTGGTTTCCTATATATATATATATATATATATATATATATATATATATATATATATATATATTGTGACAGAAACCAGGGGATGGTGATAAATTCCGTATATAGGGCTCCCAGGATACTAGACAGTTTCTATCCTGTTTGGCCTGGGAGTGCAGCCTTATAATACATACACTCCATCCCACAGTTTGGCAAGCGCTGGAACTGAGGGATGAGAGATCCAGACCAGAGTTTGTCTGCTGCCTGATTTCTGTCACCTGTCATGCTAATTAGGAATCAGGTATGAAAGACTGATTTCCTGTTTGCTCTGGTCTCCCCACAAGAGCCAGGAGGCTGGAAGGCTGCTGAACTACAGAGGGGAGAAGCCTCTTCCCCAAACAGGTTCAATCTTTCTGTTCATTTGTGTAAGACTGCAAAAGTACCGTGTTTTGATGTTGGAAGTGGAAAAGCCACTTCCAACCCTGAGTCAGGGATATCTAAGTTAAGTTATCGCTCAGGTGAGCAGCTTTTGTTTTGATCTGTTTTCTGTTGTATGCACTGTGGCAGTCTCAGTGCCTGGGACTGAATAAACCAGGCATAGCCTGTTTAAAGGAACAGTACGTGACGCCTCATCATTTAACCTACCCTAAAAGACCGTGTTCTAAACAGTCCTGGACAAACGACGGAGCCCCGGAGTAAGCCGTTTGTCACATATGGTGGAGAATGCGGGCAATAGCCAACATGGGGAGCCGGGAAAAGGCTCTAAGTGGGACACAGACTATGTACCTAAATGTGTAAATTGTCATGAGAGGGGCCACACAGCAAAAATCTGCCCACTAAATGATAAGCCCATGCAATGCAACAGCGTGGAACCTTATTCGCTGTTGTCCCAATGTATGGGCCCTAGCCCAGAGGACCCCTTGAATAACCATCTGTGGGCATTTGTAAAGGTTAATGGTAAGAGGGTTCGGGCACTTCTTGACTCTGGGAGCATGGTCACACTAGTGTCCGAATACCTCTTGCCCATTAAGAAGAAACAGGGAAACAGTTCACAAAGAATGGCAATTTGTTGTATACATGGGGATAATCATGAATATTCCACTGTTGATGTTTTTTTTTAAACAGAGTTTGGTTCTTTAGATTTCAAGGTGGGTATTGTACCCAAACTGGCACATGATGTGTTAATAGGGACCGACTTTCCCCATTTTCTAAAAATGTGGTCCCCCGCTCAGAATAGCGCCCAGAGTTCAATAGCGGACCATAACGAAGTATTAGAAGAAACAAATCCTTTCCATTTTTCAGAAATGGAGGTTGACGAGGGCCCAAATAAGAAGGGGGAAAAGGAGGAGTGCTGTAAAATTCCCTTCCCCATCACTACTTTGGTAGGGAATACCCCAAATCAAGATGTTGAGCAGACACTTACCACCCCAGAACCGGATAAGACCCTCGCTGACCTAGAGGTCAGTCCTGGGAGTTTTAAGAAGGCCCAGTGGGAGGACCCCACATTAGCGGTAGCAAGGGGAAATATACGGGACCAGAATAGTACTCCTGGCCAACCAGATAGGTCACTTGCTTACCCCTACTTCGAGGTAGAGAACGACCTAGTATATCGGGTTGATAAAAGGAAATCAGTTACAACTAAACAATTGTTGGTACCACGGACATTCCGTAACGTAGTATTACACCTCGCACATAGTCATCCATTGGGGGGACACCTAGGGGTGGAAAAGACAAAAGAAAAGGTTCTCCGAAGCTTCTATTGGCCTGGGGTTCTGGCAGAAATTACGAATTATTGTTCCTCATGCCCAGAATGTCAGATCACCGCCCCGTTCAAGGCGTACCGCAGCCCATTGGTACCCCTTCCCATAATAGAGGTACCATTTGACCGGATTGCTATGGATCTAGTAGGACCCCTAATAAAGTCTGCTAGGGGACATCAGCATATATTGGTAATATTAGATTATGCCACCCAATATCCGGAGGCAGTTCCCCTACGTAGCACCTCAGCTAAAAACATAGCAAAAGAGTTAGTAGTTCTGTTTTCCCGGGTCGGGATTCCTAAAGAGATTCTATCTGACCAGGGAACACCATTTATGTCCCAAGTAACAAAAGAGCTATGTAAACTCCTAAAAATCAAGCATATCAGAACCTCAGTCTATCATCCACAAACAGATGGTTTAGTGGAAAGGTTCAATAAAACCTTAAAGAGCATGTTACGGCGGGCGGTTGATAAAGATGGGAAAAACTGGGATTGTTTGTTACCGTACCTGTTATTTGCCATTAGGGAAGTTCCCCAATCATCCACAGGCTTCTCCCCGTTTGAACTATTGTATGGCCGACACCCAAGGGGCTTACTGGATATAGCCAAAGAGACTTGGGAACACGAGGTTACCCCTTACAGAAGTGTAATAGAGCATGTTGCCCAGATGCAGGACCGCATTGCTGCAGTCCTACCCATAGTGAGGGAACACATGGAGAAAGCTCAAGAAGCACAGAGGAATACGTATAATAAGGGTGCTAGGGTCAGAATTTTTTTTCCAGGTGATAGGGTACTAGTTCTGGTTCCCACCATGGAGAGTAAATTCCTTGCTAAATGGCATGGGCCATATGAGGTCTTGGAAAGAGTGGGAGAAGTAAATTATAAGGTAAGACAGCCAGGTAGGAGGAAACCTGAGCAAATTTACCATATATTCCTACTCAAGCCCTGGAAAGATAGAGAAGTCTTGTTAACCCTAGTACCCCCAGGTCCGTCAGAGAATCAAGAAACTGACCCAGAGGTTAGCATAGCTGAAACCCTGTCTGTTCATCAGAAACGAGAGGTTCAGAATTTAGTGAGAAGAAACAAAGAAATCTTCTCTATACGGCCAGGTAGAACTAGCGTAATTGAACATGACCTAGTCTCTGAACCGGGGGTCCGAGTTAACCTTAAACCGTACCGAATCCCAGAGGCCAAAAGAAAGGCTATAAGTTTAGAGGTTAAAAAAATGCTAAAACTAGGCGTAATTGAGGAATCCCAAAGTGGGTGGAACAGCCCTATAGTCTTAGTCCCAAAGCCAGATGGTACAACAAGGTTTTGTAATGACTACCGGAAACTAAACGCGGTGTCAAAATTTGATACTTATCCTATGCCCAGGGTAGATGAACTTGTAGAGAGACTGGGCAAAGCCCGATATCTCACAACCCTAGACCTAACAAAAGGGTACTGGCAGGTTCCCCTCACAGAAAGGGCAAAAGAAAAGACAGCCTTCTCAACCCCAGACGGCCTCTTTCAGTATAAGGTGTTGCCTTTTGGCTTACATGGAGCTCCCGCCACATTCCAAAGAATGATGGATAAAATTTTAAAACCACATGCTCGGTATGCTGCCGCCTACCTGGATGATGTGGTAATCCATAGTGAAGATTGGCAATCCCACCTTCCAAAGGTCCAAGCTGTGCTTGACGCAGTCCGGTCTGCTGGACTAACTGCTAACCCCGCTAAATGCACTATTGGTCTGGAGGAGGCCAAGTATCTGGGATATTCTATTGGCAGAGGTTTACTCAAACCCCAAACACTCAAAGTGGAGGCGATACAAAATTGGCCAAGGCCAGTTACAAAAAAACAAGTAAGGACCTTTTTGGGGTTAATTGGGTACTATAGAAGGTTTATTCCCAATTTTGCAACTAAGGCAACCCCACTAACTGACCTCACAAAAGCAAGAGGACCGCTAATGGTAAAGTGGTCCCCCGAAACCGAACAGGCCTTTAGAAGCCTGAAAGAAGCTCTCTGTGCCCAACCAGTGTTGGTCACACCTGACTTCTCCAAAGAGTTCGTAGTCCAAACCGACGCATCTGAGGTAGGGCTGGGGGCGGTACTCTCCCAGGAGTCTCAAGGTGAGGAGCACCCCATCCTTTATTTAAGTAGGAAACTAAATCCCCAGGAGAAAAATTACTCCATAGTAGAGAAAGAGTGTCTCGCAATAAAGTGGGCTGTAGAGACGCTCAAATACTACCTGTTGGGGAGAAAATTCCGGTTGGTCACAGATCATGCACCCCTTACCTGGATGTGTCAAAACAGGGAAAAGAATGCTAGAGTGACCAGGTGGTTCCTAAGCCTACAACCCTTTAAATTTTCTGTGGAACACAGGTCAGGGCACAAACATGGCAATGCTGACGGGTTGTCAAGGATGCACTCCCTAATATCCATGGTCGCTCATCCCTCGAGGTCTGAGCTGGGGGGGAGGATATGTGACAGAAACCAGGGGATGGTAATAAATTCCGTATATAGGGCTCCCAGGATACTAGACAGTTTCTATCCTGTTTGGCCTGGGAGTGCAGCCTTATAATACATACACTCCATCCCACAGTTTGGCAAGCGCTGGAACTGAGGGATGAGAGATCCAGACCAGAGTTTGTCTGCTGCCTGATTTCTGTCACCTGTCATGCTAATTAGGAATCAGGTATGAAAGACTGATTTCCTGTTTTCTCTGGTCTCCCCACAAGAGCCAGGAGGCTGGAAGGCTGCTGAACTACAGAGGGGAGAAGCCTCTTCCCCAAACAGGTTCAATCTTTCTGTTCATTTGTGTAAGACTGCAAAAGTACCGTGTTTTGATGTTGGAAGTGGAAAAGCCACTTCCAACCCTGAGTCAGGGATATCTAAGTTAAGTTATCGCTCAGGTGAGCAGCTTTTGTTTTGATCTGTTTTCTGTTGTATGCACTGTGGCAGTCTCAGTGCCTGGGACTGAATAAACCAGGCATAGCCTGTTTAAAGGAACAGTACGTGACGCCTCATCATTTAACCTACCCTAAAAGACCGTGTTCTAAACAGTCCCGGACAAACGACGGAGCCCCGGAGTAAGCCGTTTGTCACAATATATATATATATATATATTATTAAATATATATATATGCAATGGATGGAAGGGAAGTAAACATAATTATCCACTTTACAAAGCATTAGTAAGACTTCACCTTGAATATGGAGTACAATTTTGGGCACCAATCCTAAGAAAAGACATTATGGAACTAGAGAGAGTGAAGAGAAGAGCCACCAAATTAATAAAGGGGATGGACAATCTAACTTATGAGGAAAGGCTAGCTAAATTAGATTTATTTACATTAGAAAAGAGGCGTCTAAGAAGGGATATGATAACTATATACAAATATATTCGGGGACAATACGGGGAGCTTTCAAAAGAACTATTCATCCCACAGGCAGTATAAAGGACTCGGGACTATCCCATAAGGTTGGAAGAAAGGAGATTTCACCAGCAACAAAGGAAAGGGTTCTTTACAATAAGGGCAGTTAAAATGTGATATTCATTACCCATGAGACTGTGATGGCAGATATAATAGATTTGTTCAAAAAAAAGGTTGGACATCTTTTTAGGTAGGAAAGGTATACACCAAATATGTATACATGGGAAAGATGTTGATACAGGGATTAATCCGATTGCCAATTCTTGGAGTCAGGAAGGAATTTATTTTTCCCCTTATGAGATATCATTGGATGATATGACTCTGGGGTATTTTGTTTGCCTTCCTCTGGATCAATAAGTAAGTATAGATAAAGTATAAAGTATCTGTTGTCTAAATTTAGCATAGGTTCAACTTGATGGGCGTACGTCTTTTTTCAACCTCATCTACTATGTAACTAATGTACTATGTATACAAGGAAAGGTGGGGAGGGGGAGGGATGCTAGGGGGGAGAGAAAGTGTGGATAAGAATAGAGGCAAGCAACTTTCTCTCCCCCCCAGCATCCCTCCCCCTCCCCACCTTTCCTTGTCACTGTCCCCTGGCTTCAAACACTTTTAACACCCTACCTTATCTACAGTCCAAATCTGTTTTTTTTCCCTACACTGTTTTAGCCATTGAATCCTTTGTATATCAGTATTGCTTGACCTGAAGAAGAGAGGATAACTCTCGAAAGCTTGTCCTATGACATAAATTGTTAGTCCAATAAAAAAGGTATCGCAACTGGACTAACACGGCTATTTTCTGCTTTATATATATATATATATATAACAAAAACAAGAAACAAAGAGTAGCGCTGTAAGTGTGATAAGTAAGTTCTAATGTGATAGTGAGTAGGCCTAATTTTTAAATAATCAAATAGTGCTTGTATAAAAATACTAAATAAATAATTAAAGCAAGAGAATTGAATAATAAAAGCATATAACGTGAATATCAGAGAACAAACCAGTCCAAATGATGGAAACAGATGAGAAAAAAAGTCCAGATACAGAGATTAAGGGGGTCATGCAGTAAGCGGCGGAAATGCACTTCTCGCCCGTTTCACGCCAAAAATGCATACCCTATTCAGTAAGGGGCGAAAACTTGGCGAAAAGCAAAAAAAACGCCAATGTGTTTGGCGGGGTTTTTTTTCCGCCATCGGCGCGGCGAAAAGGCACTTTGCGCCGCAAATAGCCATTTTGTCAACCACGCTCAATTCTAGTAGTGGCGAGTAGATTTGCGCCACTTTAGAAAGGTATTTTTCACGGCAATCCGGCACGCCACAAAAAGTAGGCAAGTTATGGTGAGAGGCTGCGGATGAGCGGCGGAACGACACTTAGAATAAATCAGGCCTTTTTCCTGCCTGGGATTGATGCAGGGGGACTCCGGAGCTGAAACCATTAATACCAGCACCGGAGCCCCCCGGCATGCATCTGAGGCAGGAAAAATGCATTTAAAGCCCACTTCATTACCTTAGCGGCTAACCGCTATGGCAATGAAGGAGTTAACCAGCCGTGCCAGGTTTATTGTGGGTAGCGTGGGGGGGGGGGGGGGGGAGAAGGGGGTATTTGGCCCTTGGTGGTTGTTTAGGGCTTGCGGGGTGGTTTGCGGGTGCACTTAACCCCTTCACTTAGCCCCACACTAAATAAATAAATATATAAATATATATATATTACAGCAACAATCCCTATAGCCCCACTAATATACACATATATGCACATCAATGATACTAGAGGCCGGCGGGGGCCCTCGGGTGTTTCCCACAGGCCTGCAGTACCAATTCAGTGCACCCCTAAAAAATTACAACACATAAATACACCACCCTTAACACATACAGTATAGTAATGTGCAAAATTACTATTATCCACATATGGATAATAGTGAATTAGCCCATTTAAAATACATAAAGAACAATAAATACAATAAATACATATAGTACTCATCCATGTCTGGCTGACACGATGAAGGCCATCCTCATCTTCATCACTGTTCATGCTCTCTCCGATGCTGCAAAACATGACCAAGAATAAAAACAGCCAATGTAATGTTCTCTAACCCCTTAATCACCATAGCGATTATTAACCGCTACAGTCATTAAGGTGTTAACCCACCCCCACCCACAACTCGGGAGGCCTACATACCCTCCCCCACTACCCCCCCCACCCCGTGAGGCCTAACCACCCTCACCCACTACACAGCCGGGTGGCCTACCCACATACACTTGGGGCCAATACCCCCTTCACCCACCCACAGTACCCACAATAAAAACAGTATACAGCCCCACAATAAACATCATTATATTTATTAAATACATAACCCACCCCCTGTGCCCCCCCATTAATACATGATTTATTATTTAACATACAGGGTTAATACCCAAGGCCCACGGGAGTCCCCAGTGGGCCTGACGGGTCACCTCACAGACCTACAGGTGGCCAGCATCATGTTTCACACAGGGTCTGGAGGCCTATTGGTGGGTCCCGCCAGGTGCCATGGTCCACTAGGTGCTCTCCGCGGGTCACCGTGGGCCACAATGGGGTCTCCACGGTAGGCCTGCGGATGTCTGGGGGGCCCTGGGTCAGACCCATAGTTGTCTGAGGGGCCTCGGGTGGTTCCCATGGGGGTCTGGGGACCCACGGGTGGTCCCTACGAGTCCGCGGTGCCCCCACAGATGTGGGGCCACCGGTTCTTCCCCGCAGGTGTCCCCCGTGGACCCGGCAGCCGTTTACCCGTGAGAAGCCCTAGGAAACCGCAGGTGGTCTCCAGAGGTCTCCTGCTAACCAAAAGGAAACAACCCTTTATGTTAAAAAAATAAACATGTCCTAGACATTAAATACATCAATCCCCCCCCCCCCACAACACATACAGTACAATAATATGCCAATTAACTATTATCCAGATAGGGATAATAGATTATCTGCCCATTATTAAACACATTAACTAGCATAATAAAATAAAGAAAGTTCTACTGACCTAATCAATAAGAAGCCCCCTCGCCAGCAAAATCCGTGTCCTCCGTTGCCAACAAAATACATAGCCAATACATTGCTATTACATTCTGAGATCAATTGACCCCTTAATCACCTTATCACAAAGGTAATTAAGGGGTTAAGCCACCCTGGCCCGATACCCACCCTTCACCCATTCATTTGTACAGTGGCTTCATCATGCAAAAAAAAAAGATATATATATATATATAAATGTAAATACAACTGTATGCTCATCTGCATGTCTTAGGCAGGTCTGCAACCCCACCTTTCACCATTATCACCCAGCACACAGCACTTCCACTGCAGCAAGGGATTCTGGGAAATGACATGCAAATGAGCACAAAGTGACACTTTTTGCTTCAAAACCATTTTTAATAGGGAACCATGTTAAAAATGGTTTTTGAAGCAAAAAGTGGCACTGTGTGCTCATTTGCATGTCATTTCCCAGAATCCCTTGCTGCAGTGGAAGTGCTGTGTGCTGGGTGATAATGGTGAAAGGTGGGGTTGCAGACCTGCCTAAGACATGCAGATGAGCATACAGTTGTATTTACATTTGCATATTTGCTTTGCTGTGGAGGGTTTTTCTCACTTTTTTTACTCACCATAACTTAACTCAGTATATATATATAACACACAAAAAGACTGAGACAATCCCCAAAATAGCACTCTAAATATACCACAGAATAACTAATCTAATATAAAGAAAAAAGACTTGGATTCTGTTACGCCGATGCTCGCCACAAACCGGGACCGGACCGCGGGGCTGAGGTGGGGTTATATAATCACCGACCTGAGTCCACGCAGACTGATCCGGAGTGCGCAGTTCGTAGTCGTACATCGCAGGGTCAGGATTGGAGAAGGCAGCATCGTCGTTATGGAAGCAGGAGTTCGGCAACAGGTAGTCAGGATTTCCCCGCTTCAGCTTAGGAGCGTGAGCGCGGGGGTGGCTTCTGCGCGAGGAGCGGCCTCGGCCCATGACGCCGATCTCAGCAGGAGGAGACAGCAGGCTGGCCGAAGTTCACCGCAGGGCAGCGTCGGGTAGAACCAACGCTTCAGCGCAGAAGTCCAAGGCAGGTCACTGCAAGAGGATCGCAGCAAGCCGCAGGAAAGGAAGGGTAGCCACTGCTAGGAGGGAATGCAGCAGGTACCGGTGCTGGCAACACGCTTCAGCACAGACGTCCCGGGTAGGCCACTGCAGGAGAATAGCAGCAGGCCAGTGCTGGCATCAACGCTTCAGCACAGACGTCCAGGGCAGGCCACTGCAAGGAGATAGCAGCAGGCCGCAGGAAAGGAAGGGTAGCCACTGCTAGGAGGGAATGCAGCAGGTACCGGTGCTGGCAACACGCTTCAGCACAGACGTCCCGGGTAGGCCACTGCAGGAGAATAGCAGCAGGCCAGTGCTGGCATCAACGCTTCAGCACAGACGTCCAGGGCAGGCCACTGCAAGGAGATAGCAGCAGGCCGCAGGAAAGGAAGGGTAGCCACTGCTAGGAGGGAATGCAGCAGTACCAGTGCTGGCATCAACGCTTCAGCACAGACGTCCAGGATAGGCCACTACAGGAGAATAGCGGCAGGCCACAGGACAGGAAGGGTAGCTACTGCTAGGAGGGAATGCAGCAGTTACCAGTGCTGGCATCAACGCTTCAGCACAGACGTCCGGGGTAGGCCACTGCAAGGGGATAGCAGCAGGCCAGTGCTGGCAACAACGCTTCAGCACAGACGTCCAGGACCAGACCTCTGGATACTCAGGAACTTGGAAGGTAAGAACGCTAGGAGAGAGGCCTGGGGTGGTTTGTGGCAGAGACAGTAACATAGAGGTAGGAATAGTTATGCTCGGCGCTGGTTCAGAGCCAACGCCTAGAATATAAAGGGCGGAGATCCAATCACAGGAGGAGGGTGTGTGAGAATTCCTCCAATGAAGTAGCACAGGGCAGAAGCTGCAATGAGAGGCAGCACCTGTGCCATAGATTGCCAGAGGAAGCCTGCAACTGCACAGGTCTGCACGGCAAAAGTCAAAGCCAGTAGTGGATTCCTTACAGATTCTAAGTCAAAATAGAAAAAGGAAATGATTTTACATGGAACTGGTGGCAGATCCCACTGACAAATTCAAAAAGGAATTGGACACTATACTCAGTGAGGCATGTGCCTTGGGTACCATAACAACTAAAAATAGAGCCAGTCTGATTACGAGATATCCTATGACTGCTACTTTCTATTTATTACCTAAGATACACAAAAGCCTAACCAATCCACCAGGCAGGCCGATTGTTGCCGGGATTGGCAGCCTGAGTGAGCCCATCTGCAAATTTCTGGACCCCTTCTTACGTCCAGCGGTTGAAACATTACCTTCGTATCTCCGTGACACCATGGATGTCCTGTCTAGACTCGATTGTGTCACGGTTTATGCTAATACAATCTTTGCTTTCAAGATGCATTTAAACAACAATGACTATAATATTAAATTCACATTCCATACCAGCCCTCAGTCCATAGACTTTCTAGATCTCACTTTATATATATAGTCAATAATACTGTACAAACTAAAACGTACTATAAAGAAGTGAATGCAAATTCATATGTATTAGCATCTAGCCACCATCACTCAAAATGGATCCAGAACATCCCTAAAGGGCAAGCTCTAAGTATAAGGAGGAACTGTTCGCAACCAGAGGTTTATCAAGCACAGAGTAAAGACCTGGGAATGAAGTTTGAGGATAGGAAATATAATAAAAACTTGTCAAGAATGCCATAGAACAGGCAAGTAAAATGGATAGGACCACTTTAATTCAACCCGGAAAAAAGATCTGTATGGGTAAGGAAGGGGTCTTTCTTCCTTTTATCACTCAATATAACGGGATGTCTAATGGCATTTCCAAGGTATTTAATAAGCACTGGGGGATCTTACAGAGGGATCCCATCCTTAATACTTTTTTACCAAAAAGACCTCAAATTTTGTACAAAAAAGCCCCAAATTTAAAATTACAGATAGCACCTAGCTGCCCTAAGAAAACTTCAGGAATAGGTCAAACCATGTGGCTGGGAGATTTGAAAGGATACCATCCATGTAAAAAATGTATTGGGTGTAGTTTCGGACACAAGACAAAGGTGTTTAAATCAAACGTCACTGGAAAAGAGTACGATATCAAAACATTCATTACATGTAAATCCAATTTTTGTGTCTATCTGTTGGAATGCCCGTGTGGGTTACAATATGTGGGCAGAACGGGGAGACCACTGAAAAGGAGATTTGCGGAACACGTGTAAAACATCTAACCATTTCAAAATCTACCATAACATGTCACCGGAAGGACTAACCTGTATTGGTATAGATTGTCCAAAAGTTGGCGTCAGAGGGGGAGATAGACTACAGAGGGTCTCGCAACAAGAGTCCTTCTGGATCTATACTTTAAAAACCCTCTCTCCCAAAGGACTCAACATAGATTTAGACTTGGCGTCCTTCTTATAAGGTCCCCCTGTTCTGTTCACATATTGGCCCTGTAGCTAAGTATCTGCATTTTAAATATACTATCAGAATTTGTTGTATAAATTTTGTTTCATAATCATGTGCTTTATGGAACTAAGTTCATTTCCAATTGCTATTTTTTCATTGTTGAGAGGTTCATTTTTAATCACATCCATTGTAATATGCATTGTTATGATTATGCTTGGAATCCATTTCACATGAGGTGATTTTACCCCACCACTGCCTTACAACCAGTGGTATGATTCACCTCCTGGTTGATTTGTAAGTCTCCAGTCAACAATGGGTTAACTTGGGACTATTTAAGTACAAGGGATTGCATAGGCTCCACAATCCCTTGAAGAAGTGAAGCCCTCCGTCACGAAACGCATAGGGAGGAGCCTAAGGAGATGCCAGCCTGCTTTTACATTCAGTCCCCTGTGTGAGAGCGGAAGCGGTGACGTCACCGCGCACACACCGGAGCAACGCGAGATACACGCGGCTACCGGCGAGGATAACCAGGGACTGGTGTTTGCTGTTGGACAGCAGGGTCGGGCGCTCCTATTGATTTTAAACTCACTGTGTTTGTGAGTATATGTCTGTTCGATTTTTGGAGCTATTAAAAGGTGTTTTAGGTATTGCGCAATCCTCTGTCCCCTTTCTATCTCTGTT
This sequence comes from Ascaphus truei, assembly GCF_040206685.1. Lineage (NCBI taxonomy): Eukaryota > Metazoa > Chordata > Amphibia > Anura > Ascaphidae > Ascaphus > Ascaphus truei. The sequence goes on along the minus strand of NC_134486.1, from coordinate 193,991,969 downwards.
TGGAGTTATGCATAAAGGAACACGAGGGTGGAGATAGATGACTTCACTGAGAGAAGGATATTCTACTTGAGCCCATCCAGACAAGGTGCACCACGTGGGGTTCGTGCTAGCCTGAATAAGTCTGGGTTTGGAAGATCACAGATTCTCTCCACTGCATGCGGCCTGCTTTGTATCTAGTAAGTAGGCACTATTTGAAGCTTTATATGGAGGATTTCGATTGCTGAAACAAAACTGCGCAATGTCTTGTCCGTGGTTCTTATCATACAACACAGGATAACAGCCTGCAGCAGAAAGAAAGGAGAAAAGAAACTCCCCCCGTTTTCTTCACAAGTTTCAGGAACTGAGTCCATTCACCATTCAAACATTTAAAAGAAAGGACACCACCCCCACACTTATATCCTTTTATTGATATTGTAATATTTTATTATTAATTAATCACGATATAATTTACACTTTGCGCCAGGTATTTTCTATATTTGCATTATTTTTCTAGTCACAGCTTTTTTATTTTTGTTATGCTGCCTACAGTGTGTTTATGTTTTTAATGTTAGTGTGTCTTATTGTTCGTTATTAAAATCATTTCCTTTTTCTATTTTGACTTAGAATCCAAGTCTTTTTTCTTTATATTAGATTAGTTATTCTGTGGTATATTTAGAGTGCTATTTTGGGGATTGTCTCAGTCTTTTTGTGTGTTATATTTATTTCTCTTTTCCCCAGCACCACCAGTGTTTCCCTAGTTATTTAGTCACAGGCTATCCTGTTTAGAAATAGTTTTTCCTCAGGATTCTATGTATTAATTTTTGGGTCTGGCTTAACCACTTATTTATATAGTGTGAGCAACTACCTTTTTGTGTGTGTGTCTTATATTTGCTTCTCTTAGCTTATGGTTTGTTGGCTCCATTATTTTCTTTATTTATATTTAGGATTTTTAGACTTGGTTTTCTTTGTCAGCTTAGAAAATGGACACGAGCAGTAGTGACCAGAGGTGCTTAGCTAGTGCTAATGAAATCTTTTCTATCACAGAGGAGGATGTTTTGCCCGAGGTGTTAGCTTCCACCAGTAAAGATAAAGACAGTGTTCATTCACTTAGAATATTAACGCAAAAGAAATTAAGGGTCTGGTGGAATAAGACCGCCTTAGAGAGATATATACAGAATAAACTTATACCAAGGGGTCTGAGACTGCAGACATTTCCGGCATTCCAGTTTAATGACCTTAAACTGAAGGAACAATGGGAGGAAACTCTCAGTGTGTGTTCTTTTCAATTGATGCACATTTTAATTGCACATGATGAGAGTGTTTTAGAAGATTTATAGAAAACAGGACTAGAGTCCAAATATGGTGCAACAGATATATTCACAGGTATTTATATAACAGGTCCCATATACCACGGATATATATTCCTTTGCCTTGAAGTATTAGTGAAGTTATACTGCTCCGTGAGAATTGATATCCATAGTCAACCTATTACACTGTTCATACATTTGTGACTGCCCTATGGCTTCAAATTTTAGAGTGGGATTTATAGGGTATTAGGGGAACATAACACCAAAGGCTGAGAGTTCCCCTTTCCCCTACCACACTCAAATAGGTCACAGAACAGTAATGGTGACAAAGTCAAGGAACAGTATTATATATCATAGTCCACTCACTTGCTTGATTGTAGAGTTATGTAGATCAGCGAGAAATCCGTGCAGGCATGCCTCCAGCTTGATTGTAGTACAGAACAGAACAGGCTCCAGAGAGGAAAATGGAGCACAGCGCAGGGACAAACAGCAGGATCCAGCACACCATAGGTTAAAACTAATTTATTAGTATATAGGGGGAGACATCATACAACCGGACAATCACTTACTCTGACGCGTTTCGGGCGGAGCCCTTTGTCAAAGAGTATGCCCAAATCACAGTAAACATATACTTATATATACAAATTCTAATTACCTTAATTGCCCGCGTGTACCAGTGTCGATGACGTCAGCAGACTAAGTGAACCTCTCGCGAGACTCTAGAATAACCAGAGCCCTAGGAGATAAATCCCCAGAATGCATAGCACTATCTATCCAGGAAGACGCGTCAATGCCGACAAAAACAAACAGATACGTCCCATAGGGTCTAAACTGGAAGTGATGTCGCGGGAGTAAATCCCTAATCTCGCGAGACAACCAGACTCACTGGTGTCTCAGAGAGACAAGAATAAAATCCCACAGCGCTATCCTCCATGGTGGAGACACAGGGACATCAACTAGCCTTATGCATAAATTGGAACTGACAGTCTTGCGTCGTACAGTGTGTTATAACATGACAGATCTCCAAAGGGAAACCTGACATCAAAGAAAACATTGGACAATATAACCACAATATAATAATGAATCTTAGCTGTTAATGCATATAGGCTAAACACTAGTTACTCAAGTTAGCTAAATGAAACAAAATAATATAAAATAAAAGTGAAAAGGGGGGAATAGATTAGTAATTGACAGAAAGATATAGTTCTATTAAAAACTTATTAAACTTATATATTCGTTCTTTTAATAGAATATAACATATATTCTCACTGTATATCAATATGGAGAATGATTATCAACCTTTAGTTCACGACTATAAAATAATATAATGAACTATGAATTGTTATGTAAAAATCATAACTATAATATAGCAGTGTATATGATCTAAAAACACTGGTACCAAACAAATCATATACTAATTCCTGCAGTAACCGCTTACTATACTAGCAGATATTCAAGACTGCATTTATTCAGGAGAAAGAATAAACACTTAGATAAAATTATAGATATATAAAATCAGCGAGGGATGAACACCATAACCATTAAGACAAGAAATGTTTTAATTCCCAGTCAGTGTTCATCCCTCGCGGAGCCATAGATCCCAAAGAATGTATCCAGAACATTTCTCTGCGGTTGAGTATAATTTCCTTATTACCACCTCTAACTGGTGTTTTAATAATCTCAAGAGCAGAGAATTTGAAGTTGTTAATCTTACCAGAGGGGCATGCAGAGAAATGTCTGGAAACTGAATATTTATCATCTTTCGGATATTCTCTTCTTTAGAGGACGTATCGTCCTCCCTATATATATACTGCCGCAGCCACATTGCAGCATGTAAATAACATAATTAGAATTACATGTAGTCAGTGATTGAATCTTTAACTTTTTCTTAGTATAGATGTTATTTACACTTTAAAGTGGAACCGTATATTTGCACATATTGCAATTCCCATCATTTCTTAAACCCTGTAATCTTAGACGCAATATTAATCTTTCCACTGGTTCGCAATAAGCTTGGAGATAAGTAATGTCCCAGGGTCTTAGCCCGTCTGAAGACAAATCTAGGTGGTTTATCCACATGGGTTTTAAGTTGTTCATCAAGCTTAAGTACATCCCAGTGTTTCAGAATGATGTTACGAATTTGTCTAGATTGTCTACTATAAGTAGATATGAATAAAGGTGTAGAGCAAGCATGTCAAACTCAAAGGCTAACTCGGGCCAAATAAACAAGGTTTAATTTTATGTGGGTCACAAAAAAACAAAAAAACTTCCATTTTCAAAGAAAAGTAGGTTTATTTTGAAAAGTACAGTATAAAAAAAAAGAACGATAACATTTTTGTTTTCTTCCTGACTCTTACTGACTCTCTCTGACTCTCACTCTCCCTGACACTCTCTCTCCCTCTCCCTGACACTCTCTCTCCCTGACACTCTCTCTGCCTCTCCCTGACATTCTCTCTCCCTCTCCCTGACACTCTCTCTCCCTCTCCCTGACACTCTCTCTCCCTCTCCCTGACACACACTCTCCCTCTCCCTGACACTCTCTCTCCCTCTCCCTGACACACACTCTCCCTCTCCTTGACACACACTATCCCTCTCCCTGACACTCTCCCTGACACTCTACCTCTACCTGACACTCTCCCTGACACTCTCACTCTCCCTGACACTCTCACTCTCCCTGACACTTTCACTCTCACTGACACTCACTCTCCCTGACACTCTCGCTCTCCCTGACACTCTCGCTCTCCCTGACACTCTCGCTCTCCCTGACACTCTCGCTCTCCCTGACACTCTCACTCTCCCTCTCCTTGACACTCTCACTCTCCCTCTCCTTGACACTCTCACTCTCCCTCTCCTTGACACTCTCACTCTCCCTCTCCTTGACACTCTCACTCTCCCTCTCCTTGACACTCTCACTCTCCCTCTCCCTGACACTCTCACTCTCCCTGACACTCTCACTCTCCCTCTCCTTGACACTCTCACTCTCCCTCTCCTTGACACTCTCCCTCTCCCTGACACTCTCACTCTCCATGACACTCCCACTCTCCCTGACACTCTCACTCTCCCTCTCCTTGACACTCTCACTCTCCCTCTCCTTGACACTCCCTCTCCCTCTCCCTGACACTCTCCCTGACACTCTCCCTGACACTCTCCCTCTCCCTGACACTCTCCCTCTCCCTCTCCCTGACACTCTCCCTCTTCCTGACACTCTCCCTCTCCCTGAAACTCTCCCTCTCCCTGACACTCTCCCTCTCCCTGACACTCTCACTCTCCCTGACACTCTCCCTCTCCCTGACACTCTCCCTCTCCCTGACACTCTCCCTGACACTCTCCCTCTCCCTGACACTCTCACTCTCCCTGACACTCTCCCTCTCCCTGACACTCTCACTCTCCTTGACACTCTCACTTTCCCTGACACTCTCACTCTCCCTGACACTCTCACTCTCCCTGACACTCTCACTCTCCCTGACACTCTCACTCTCCCTGAAACTCTCCCTCTCCCTGACACACACTCTCCCTCTCCCTGACACTCTCCCTCTCCCTGACACTCTCCCTCTACCTGACACTCTCCCCAACACTCTCACTCTCCCTGACACTCTAACTCTTCCTGACACACACTCTCCCTCTCCCTGACACTCTCTCTTTATCCCTGACACTCTTCCTCTACCTGACACTCTCCCTGACACTCTCACTCACCCTGACACTCTCACTCTCACTGACACTCTCACTCTCCCTGACACTCTCGCTCTCCCTGACACTCTCGCTCTCTCTGACACTCTCGCTCTCCCTGACACTCTCGCTCTCCCTGACACTCTTGCTCTCCCTGACACTCTCGCTCTCCCTGACACTCTCCCTCTCCCTGACACTCTTACTCTCCCTGACACTCCCACTCTCCCTGACACTCTCACTCTCCCTCTCCTTGACACTCTCACTCTCCCTCTCCTTGACACTCTCACTCTCCCTCTCCTTGACACTCTCCCTCTCCCTGACACTCTCACTCTCCCTCTCCTTGACACTCTCACTCTCCCTCTCCTTGACACTCACTCTCCCTCTCCCTGACACTCTCTCTCCTGACACTCTCACTTTCCCTGACACTTTCACTCTCCCTGACACTCTCACTCTTACTGACACTCTCACTCTCCCTGACACTCTCACACTCTCTGACACTCTCACTCTCCCTGACACTCTCACTCTCCCTGACACTCTCACTCTACCTCTCCTTGACACTCTCACTCTCCCTCTCCTTGACACTCACTCTCCCTGACACTCTCTCTCCCTGACACTCTCACTTTCCCCGACACTCTCACTCTCCCTGACACTCTCACTCTTACTGACACTCTCACTCTCCCTGACACTCTCACTCTATCTGACACTCTCACTCTCCCTGACACTCTCACTCTCCCTGACACTCCCACTCTCCCTGACACTCTCACTCTCCCTCTCCTTGACACTCTCACTCTCCCTCTCCTTGACACTCTCACTCTCTCTCTCCCTGACACTCTCACTTTCCCTGACACTCTCACTCTCCCTGACACTCTCACTCTTTCTGACACTCTCACTCTCCCTGACACTCTCACTCTCTCTGACACTCTCACTCTCCCTGACACTCTCACTCTCCCTGACACTCTCTCTCCGTGACACTCTCACTCTCCTTTACACTCTCACTCCCCCTCTCCTTGACACTCTCACTCTCCCTCTCCTTGACACTCTCACTCTCCCTCTCCTTGACACTCTCACTCTCCCTCTCCTTGACACTCTCACTTTCCCTCTCCTTGACACTCTCACTCTCTCTCTCCTTGACACTCTCACTCTCCCTCTCCTTGACACTCTAACTCTCCCTCTCCCCGACACTCTCCCTCTCCCCAACACTCTCTCTCTCCCTGACACTTTCCCTCTCCCCGACACTCACCCTCTCCCCAACACTCTCCCTCTCCCTGACACTCTCACTCTCCCTGACACTCTCCCTCTCCCTGACACTCTCACTCTCCCTTACACTCTCACTCTTACTGACACTCTCACTCTCCCTGACACTCTCTCTCCCTGACACTCTCACTTTCCCCGACACTCTCACTCTCCCTGACACTCTCACTCTTACTGACACTCTCACTCTCCCTCTCCTTGACACTCTCACTCTCCCTCTCCTTGACACTCTCACTCTCCCTGACACTCTCACTCTCCCTCTCCTTGACACTCTCACTCTCCCTCTCCTTGACACTCACTCTCCCTCTCCCTGACACTCTCTCTCCCTGACACTCTCACTTTCCCTGACACTCTCACTCTCCCTGACACTCTCACTCTTACTGACACTCTCACTCTCCCTGACACTCTCACTCTCTCTGACACTCTCACTCTCCCTGACACTCTCACTCTCCCTGACACTCCCACTCTCCCTGACACTCTCACTCTCCCTCTCCTTGACACTCTCACTCTCCCTCTCCTTGACACTCACTCTCCCTCTCCCTGACACTCTCTCTCCCTGACACTCTCACTTTCCCTGACACTCTCACTCTCCCTGACACTCTCACTCTTACTGACACTCTCACTCTCCCTGACACTCTCACTCTCTCTGACACTCTCACTCTCCCTGACACTCTCACTCTCCCTGACACTCTCACTCTCCCTGACACTCTCCCTCTCCCTGACACTCTCCCTCTCCCTGACACTCTCCCTCTCCCTAACACTCTCCCTCTCCATGACACTCTCCCTCTCCCTGACACTCTCCCTTTCCCTGACACTCTCACTCTCCCTGACACTTTCCCTTTCCCTGACACTCTCCCTCTCCCTGGCACTCTCCCTCTCCCTGACACTCTCTCTCTCTCCATGATACTCCCACTCTCCCTGACACTCTCCCTCTCCCTGACACTCTCCCTCTCCCTAACATTCTCCCTCTCCATGACACTCTCCCTCTCCCTGACACTCTCCCTTTCCCTGACACTCTCACTCTCCCTGACACTTTCCCTTTCCCTGACACTCTCCCTCTCCCTGACACTCTCCCTCTCCCTGACACTCTCTCTCTCTCCATGATACTCCCACTCTCCCTGACACTCTCACTCTCCCTCTCCTTGACACTCTCACTCTCCCTCTCCCTGACACTCTCCCTCTCCCTGACACTCTCCCTCTCCCTCTCCCTGACACTCTCCCTCTTCCTGACACTCTCCCTCTCCCTGACACTCTCCCTCTCCCAGACACTCTCCCTCTCCCTGACACTCTCCCTCTCCCTGACACTCTCCCTCTCCCTGACACTCTCACTCTCTCTGACACTCTCCCTCTCCATGACACTCTCACTCTCCCTGACACTCTCACTCTCCCTGACACTCTAACTCTCCCTGACACTCTCACTCTCCCTGAAACTCTCCCTCTCCCTGACACACACTCTCACTCTCCCTGACACTCTCCCTCTCCCTGACACTCTCCCTCTACCTGACACTCTCCCTCTACCTGACACTCTCCCTGACGCTCTCACTCTCCCTGACAAACTCACTCTCCCTGACACACACTCTCCCTCTCCCTGACACTCTCTCTCTCCCTGACACTCTCCCTCTACCTGACACTCTCCCTGACACTCTCACTCTCACTGACACTCTCACTCTCCCTGACACTCTCACTCTCCCTGACACTCTCACTCTCCCTGACATTCTCGCTCTCCCTGACACTCTCGCTCTCCCTGACACTCTCGCTCTCCCTGACACTCTCCCTCTCCCTGAAACTCTCACTCTCCCTGACACTCCCACTCTCCCTGACACTCTCACTTTCCCTCTCCTTGACACTCTCACTCTCACTCTCCTTGACACTCTCACTCTCCCTCTCCTTGACACTCTCACTCTCCCTGACACTCTCACTCTCCCTCTCCTTGACACTCTCACTCTCCCTCTCCTTGACACTCACTCTCCCTCTCCATGACACTCTCTCTCCCTGACACTCTCACTTTCCCTGACACTCTCACTCTCCCTGACACTCTCACTCTCCCTGACACTCTCACTCTCCCTGACACTGTCACTCTCCCTGACACTCTCACTCTCCCTGACACTCTCTCTCCGTGACACTCTCACTCTCCTTTACACTCTCACTCTCCCTCTCCTTGACACTCTCACTCTCCCTCTCCTTGACACTCTCACTCTCCCTCTCCTTGACACTCTCACTCTCCCTCTCCTTGACACTCTCACTCTCCCTCTCCTTGACAATCTCACTCTACCTCTCCCTGACACTCTCACTCTCCCTGACACTCTCACTCTCCCTGACACTCTCACTCTCCCTGACACTCTCTCTTCGTGACACTCTCACTCTCCTTTACACTCTCACTCTCCCTCTCCTTGACACTCTCACTCTCCCTCTCCTTGACACTCTCACTCTCCCTCTCCTTGACACTCTCACTCTCCCTCTCCTTGACACTCTCACTCTCCCTCTCCTTGACAATCTCACTCTACCTCTCCCCGACACTCTCCCTCTCCCCGACACTCTCCCTCTCCCCAACACTCTCCCTCTCCCCGACACTCTCCCTCTCCCCAACACTCTCCCTCTCCCTGACACTCTCCCTCTCCCTGACACTCTCCCTCTCCCTGACACTCTCCCTCTCCCTGACACTCTCCCTCTCCCTGACATTCTCCCTTTCCCTGACACTCTCCCTCTCCCTGACACTCTCCCTCTCCCTGACACTCTCCCTCTCCCTGACACTCTCCCTCTCCCTTACACTCTCACTCTCCCTGACACTCTCACTCTCCCTGACACTCCGTCTCTCCCTGACACTCACTCTCCCTCTCCTTGACACTCTCACTCTCCCTCTCCTTGACAATCTCACTCTCCCTCTCCTTGACACTCTCACTCTCCCTCTCCCTGACACTCTCCCTCTCCCTGACACTCTCCCTCTCCCTCTCCCTGACACTCTCCATCTTCCTGACACTCTCCCTCTCCCTGACACTCTCCCTCTCCCTGACACTTTCCCTCTCCCTGATACTCTCCCTCTCCCTGACACTCTCACTCTCCCTGACACTCTCACTCTCCCTGACACTCTCACCCTCCCTGACACTCTCACTCTCCCTCTCCTTGACACTCTCACTCTCCCTCTCCTTGACACTCACTCTCCCTCTCCCTGACACTCTCTCTCCCTGACACTCTCACTTTCCCTGACACTCTCACTCTCCCTGACACTCTCACTCTCCCTGACACTCTCACTCTCCCTGACACTCTCACTCTCCCTGACACTCTCACTCTCCCTGACACTCTCTCTCTGTGACACTCTCACTCTCCTTTACACCCTCACTCTCCCTCTCCTTGACACTCTCACTCTCCCTCTCCTTGACACTCTCACTCTCCCTCTCCTTGACACTCTCACTCTCCCTCTCCCTGACACTCTCACTCTCCCTGACACTCTCACTCTCCCTGACACTCTCACCCTCCCTGACACTCTCACTCTCCCTCTCCCTGACACTCTCCATCTTCCTGACACTCTCCCTCTCCCTGACACTCTCCCTCTCCCTGACACTCTCCCTCTCCCTGATACTCTCCCTCTCCCTGACACTCTCACTCTCCCTGACACTCTCACTCTCCCTGACACTCTCACCCTCCCTGACACTCTCACTCTCCCTCTCCTTGACACTCTCACTCTCCCTCTCCTTGACACTCACTCTCCCTCTCCCTGACACTCTCTCTCCCTGACACTCTCACTTTCCCTGACACTCTCACTCTCCCTGACACTCTCACTCTCCCTGACACTCTCACTCTCCCTGACACTCTCATTCTCCCTGACACTCTCACTCTCCCTGACACTCTCACTCTCCCTGACACTCTCTCTCTGTGACACTCTCACTCTCCTTTACACTCTCACTCTCCCTCTCCTTGACACTCTCACTCTCCCTCTCCTTGACACTCTCACTCGCCCTCTCCTTGACACTCTCACTCTCCCTCTCCTTGACACTCTCACTCTCCCTCTCCTTGACACTCTCACTCTCCCTCTCCCCGACACTCTCCCTCTCCCCGACACTCTCCCTCTCCACAACACTCTCCCTCTCCCTGACTCTCTCCCTCTCCCTGACACTCTCCCTCTCCCCAACACTCTCCCTCTCCCTGACACTCTCACTCTCCCTGACACTCTCCCTCTCCCTGACACTCTACCTCTCCCTGACACTCTCCCTCTCCCTGACACTCTCCCTCTCCCTGACATTCTCCCTTTCCCTGACACTCTCCCTCTCCCTGACACTCTCCCTCTCCCTGACACTCTCCCTCTCCCTGACACTCTCCCTCTCCCTGACACTCTCACTCTCCCTGACACTCTCACTCTCCCTGACACTCCCTCTCTCCCTGACACTCACTCTCCCTCTCCTTGACACTCTCACTCTCCCTCTCCTTGACAATCTCACTCTCCCTCTCCTTGACACTCTCACTCTCCCTCTCCCTGACACTCTCCCTCTCCCTGACACTCTCCCTCTCCCTGACACTCTCCATCTTCCTGACACTCTCCCTCTCCCTGACACTCTCCCTCTTCCTGACACTCGCCCTCTCCCTGATACTCTCCCTCTCCCTGACACTCTCACTCTCCCTGACACTCTCACTCTCCCTGACACTCTCACTCTCCCTGACACTCTCCCTCTCCCTCTGCTTGACACTCTCACTCTCCCTCTCCTTGACACTCACTCTCCCTCTCCCTGACACTCTCTCTCCCTGACACTCTCACTTTCCCTGACACTCTCACTCTCCCTGACACTCTCAATCTCCCTGACACTCTCACTCTCCCTGACACTCTCACTCTCCCTGACACTCTCACTCTCCCTGACACTCTCACTCTCCCTGACACTCTCACTCTCCCTGACACTCTCTCTCTGTGACACTCTCACTCTCCTTTACACTCTCACTCTCCCTCTCCTTGACACTCTCACTCTCCCTCTCCTTGACACTCTCACTCTCCCTCTCCTTGACACTCTCACTCTCCCTCTCCTTGACACTCTCACTCTCCCTCTCCTTGACACTCTCACTCTCCCTCTCCCTGACACTCTCCCTCTCCCCGACACTCTCCCTCTCCCCAACACTCTCCCTCTCCCTGACTCTCTCCCTCTCCCCGACACTCTCCCTCTCCCCAACACTCTCCCTATCCCTGACACTCTCACTCTCCCTGACACTCTCCCTCTCCCTGACACTCTCCCTCTCCTTGACACTCTCCCTCTCCCTGACACTCTCCCTCTCCCTGACACTCTCCCTCTCCCTGACACTCTCCCTCTCCCTGACACTCTCCCTCTCCCTGACACTCTCCCTCTCCCTGACACTCTCCCTCTCCCTTACACTCTCACTCTCCCTGACATTCCCTCTCTCCCTGACACTCACTCTCCCTCTCCTTGACACTCTCACTCTCCTTCTCCTTTACAATCTCACTCTCTGTCTCCTTGACACTCTCACTCTCCCTCTCCCTGACACTCTCCCTCTCCCTGACACTCTCCCTCTCCCTCTCCCTGACACTCTCCATCTTCCTGACACTC
>NC_134486.1:192647723-192742723 GCF_040206685.1 Ascaphus truei | reverse complement strand
ATGATTGATCAATCCGTGAGTTACTTACTGACCAAAACATAACTGGGTTTTTTCTTTTATGAAAGTGTTTTTTCTGAACGTTATTGTGACAGGGTAAATAAAAGCCACCAGTTATATGCCTGGAAAACCTATGTCTAGTCTGCAGTGCAGCACTGACTAGGTTAAATTCAGCTGGGAACCTTAGGACAATTAGTTGGATCCCAGCTGCCTAATCAAGGTGTGTTAAAACCCAGGCTGTAGACACATGGAGCCTGGCTGTTGATGAGAGAGGAGTAAGAAGTAAAGAGATTCCTGAAAACAAGGTCTGAGTAGCAAAGCAGTTGTATTGTGAACTGTCTGTCCCCTGCATAGAAAAAGGGTAGCTGCCTTATATATAAACTGTCTGCTAAAGAGAAACTGTTTTGTTTGATTTGCTGAAGAAAAAGCCATTTTTGTTTTTGCTGATGAAAAGCTATTTTTGTTTTGTGTGCTGTATATCTTTTAAGGCTAAATAAAACAGCCTTGTCAAGAAACCCACGTGTGTAGTTGCATGTACCCTGCAACATATGGTGTCAAGAATTGGGAAGGTTTTTTTCAAAAGGCTCCTGCAGTTAAAGGGCCACACACACACACAAGAATGGAAGAAATGTTGAAAGAGTTTCTGTGCGAGCAAACCAGACAGCAGGGACAGTTAATGCAGGAGCAGGCCCGGCTGCAAGCGGAGAGAGATGAAAGACTACAAGCAGCACAGGATGAGCAGATTGCCAAGCTGCTGACCCAATTCCAAGGGTCTGCCAGTGCAGAACTAGCAAGCAGACCCCGATACTCCTGAGGAAAATGGCTCCGAACGAGGATCCAGAGGCTTTTTTACTGACTTTTGAAAGAGTTGCCGAAGCTCAGGGCTGGGCTACAGATCGCTGGGCAACTGCTTTGGCCCTGCTCCTCATACTAGAAGCCCAGGCCTCATATCAGGGTCTCCCAGCAGATCAGGCAATGGACTACCGACAAGTAAAAGCCGCCATACTGGATCGCTTAGGTCTGACCCAGAGACCTACCGGCAGCAGTTCCGGAACATGAAGTACACCGCTAAGATGAGACCCCAGGTCCTCGCTCAGCGATTATTGGACTTATGTACACGCTGGATACAACCCGAGGAGTGCACTAAGGAGGCAATTCATGAGCAGGTGGTTTTGGAACAATTTCTACAAATAATACCCCCTTCCACACGCTCGTGGGTAAAACGCCACGCTGCTGAAACCCTAGCTTTAGCGGTCTGACTCATGAAGAACTTCCTTGGGGCTGAGCAGCAGGCGAGTGTCCTGGACCCGACTCCACCGGCACTTGCGGAAGCCCAAAGAGGGAGGTCGGATCAATGGGGAACCTACGGCCCGTCACGGAACCGCCAAGTCCAACGGAAGGAACAGTCGTTCCAGCAAGGACGGAGTCCAAATGCTGATCCCCGCAGAGACCCTCATCTCCTTCCGGATGTCGGATCATCGCAAAGTGAGTGGAACTTCCGAGGACGTCGCCCACAGGACCCACCAGATGCCTGGTCCCCAGTAACCGGTCCAGTGGAGCGCTATCCACAGCCCCCTCCTATGAGGGAACCCTCTCCATGTTCCGCCTGCGGAGAACAAGGCCACCGGTATGTGGACTGTCCACTGATGGATTGTTCATTCAGCAGAACCGTCGCCTCGGCTTTTACTGAGGAAAATTACAAGCCCTGGCTACTTCCAGCCCTGATTGGGGGAAAAACCATCCAGGCCCTTGTAGATTCGGGCTCTGGGAAAACTCTGGTCCTCCAGGAACTGTTACCGCCCCAACGTGTGTTCTTTTGACTCCCCAGGGAGCATAGAATGTATACACGGCGATGTAAAACGCTATCCGACGGCCAAAATCCGGCTACAGGTAAAAGGTCAGGAGGCTTACCTCGAAGTAGGAGTCGCTCCTTGGCTCCCTGCCCCTGTTGTGCTCGGTCGGGACTGGCCTTTCCTTTCGGACCTAATGGCCCCAGTCTTTCACGAGGAGCCTCCTTCTAGGGCTCAGGAGAACCCTGGCAAACTGTTCCCCTTCTCGGCAGACCTTTTTCCCAGTAGACACCGGGTTCAAAAGACTCGGAAGCAAAGACGCTTGGACAAACAGGACTGGTTGCAGAAATCTGGGTCTCAAGGTGACCATTCTAGTAGTCAGAGGTCACAAGTGATGGCTGGGGATGGCAAAAGGGAGGGGGATATGGGCCCTGGATATTTACCAGACCTGTACCTCCCTGACTTTCGCCAGAAGCAAAGTGAAGACCCAGTCCTTGCTAGACAGTATGACAAGGTGGTGAAAATTGATGAACAGATTTTAGATGCACAGGGGGTGATAGTATTCCCCCATTTTGAGCTATCAAAGGATATCCTATATAGGGTGAATAGGCAGACACAAACAGGGGAGGTCACCAGACAGATATTGGTTCCCAAGGCGTTTGTTAAATCTGTGTTCACTCTTGCCCATACTGTCCTTTGGGGTGGTCACCTGGGCAGGGATAAAACATTGGATGTATTTCATCCCGATTCTATTGGCCAGGGATGCATAGTGATATTGCTAAGCTATGTGCAGCATGTCTGGAGTGCCAGCTAACTAGTCCAAAAGGACAAAAAACATCCCCTTTGGTTCCTCTACCCTTGGTGTCCGTTCCCTTTGAGAGGATTGGGGTAGACTTGGTAGGACCTCTAGAACCTTCTGCGAAAGGACACAGGTTTATCCTTGTAATAGTGGACTATGCAACAAGGTATCCTGAGGCGTGCCCCCTGAGAACAGCAACGGCGAAGCAAGTAGCCAACAAGTTGTTGGAACTGTTCTCACGGGTTGGGCTTCCCCAGGTTTTGTTGACAGACCAAGGTACAAATTTCATGGCTAAACTGATGCAGGATGTCTTAAAGTTACTAGAGGTCAAGTCTGTTCAGACATCGGTCTACCATCCACAGACTGACGGATTGGTGGAAAGATTTAACCGAACTCTAAAAGGGATGCTGAGGAAATTTGTAGATTCAGGGAAGAGAGCCTGGGATGAACTTCTCCCTTTTCTGCTTTTTGCAGTGCGGGAAGTTCCCCAGGCCTCCACGGGATTCTCTCCATTTGAATTGCTCTATGGCCGCCAACCCCGAGGTATTCTAGACCTCCTAAAGGAGTCCTGGGAGGAACAGCAGTCCCCTTCTAAGAATACCCTGCAATATGTACTAGACCTTAGGAAGCGCCTAGATGTGGTCGGCCATTTTGCCAGGGAGAATCTTAGATCAGCCCAGGACAGTCAGGAGAGACATTACAATCAGAATGCTCGCATGAGAGTGTTTCACCCAGCAGACCAGGGAATGTTATTGTTACCCAGTTGCGAGAGTAAACTCCTGGCCAAATGGCAGGGCCCATTCGAAGTACTCCGCCGTACGGGTTATGTGGATTACGAGATCGCTCAACCAGGGTCCAGGAAGGGTAAACAAATTTACCATGTGAACTTGCTGAAACCCTGGAAGATGCAGCGGTCTCTATTCATCCACCCGGTGGAGGAGGAAACGGACTTGGGTCCTCAGCCTCCACGGGAGAACATCGTGAGTGACGATAAAATCCCAATGGGTAAACAGTTGTCCTCTGAACAAAAAGGGGACTTGTTAGCAATAATTACACAATTCCAGGATTTTTTTTCTGACTTACCAGGACAAACTAACTTAATTTCCCATGCAATCGAGACAGCACCTGGGGTAAAAGTACGATCCCATCCTTATAGGTTGCCTAAAAGTCATAGGGCTCTGGTAGAGAAGGAGGTACAAGAAATGTTACACTTAGGAGTGATTGAGGAATCATGCAGTGAGTGGTGTAGTCCACTACTTATGGTCCCTAAACCCGATGGGAAGGTAAGATTTTGTGTGGACCTCCGAAAGGTCAATGCGGTATCCAAGTTTGACGCATATCCGATGCCAAGGGTGGACGAATTAATTGACGCCCTTGGTAACGCGGAATATATATCCATGTTGGACTTGACAAAAGGATACTGGCAAATACCTTTAGAGGAAAAGTCCAAATGCAAAACAGCCTTTGCCACTCCCATGGGTTTATACCAGTTTGTGACAATGCCATTTGGACTGCATGGAGCCCCAGCCACATTTCAGAGACTCATGGATATGGTACTGAGGCCCCATAGGACTTATGCCGCAGCCTACCTAGATGACATTGTCATTTATAGTAAACACTGGCGGGCCCATCTAAATAGGCTGAAAGCGGTCCTTAAATCTCTAAGAGAGGCAGGGCTCACAGCCAACCCTAAGAAATGTGCCTTGTTTAAAGCGGAAACCAAATATTTAGGGTATGCAGTGGGAGGTGGAAAAGTAAGGCCACTAGCCGACAAGGTAGCTGCCCTGAAAGAAGTTCCGACCCCCCAAACAAAAACGCAGGTACGCTCTCTGCTGGATTTAGCATGGTACTACCGGCAGTTCATCCCCAACTATTCGGAAGTGGCAGCCCCTTTAACAGACCTCACAAAAAAGTGTGCCCCTACACAAGTGGTGTGGTCAAGGGATTGTCAGAGAGCCTTTGAGGACATAAAAAGGTGTCTATCAGAGGGTCCCATCCTTAGAAGCCCAGCCTTTAACAGCCCTTTTATAGTGCAAACAGATGCATCAGAGATAGGGCTAGGGGCAGTGTTGTCACAACAGTTTGAGAGAGTTGAACATCCTATCCTTTTCCTGAGTAGGAAATTGTTCCCAAGGGAAAAAAAACTACTCAGTGATTGAGAAGGAGTGCCTCGCAGTAAAGTGGGCAATCGAGGCTTTGAGGCATTACCTGGCAGGAGTCCATTTTACTTTGGTGACGGATCATGCTCCACTGAAGTGGTTAAATAGCATGAAGGAATCCAATGCTAGATTGACTAGGTGATATATGGCCCTCCAACCCCTCTCATTTGAGATTCAACATAGGCCGGGAAAAGAGAACGCAAACGCTGACTTCTTTTCTAGAGAAGGGGTGGATGGCCGGGCTTCAGCCATGCGTAGCCCCAGCCACACACTAACAGGGGAGGAATGTGACAGGGTAAATAAAAGCCACCAGTTATATGCCTGGAAACCCTATGTCTAGTCTGCAGTGCAGCACTGACTAGGTTAACTTCAGCTGGGAACCTCAGGACAATTAGTTGGATCCCAGCTGCCTAATCAAGGTGTGTTAAAACCCAGGCTGTAGACACATGGTGCCTGGCTGTTGATGAGAGAGGAGTAAGAAGTAAAGAGATTCCTGAAAACAAGGTCTGAGTAGCAAAGCAGTTGTATTGTGAACTGTCTGTTCCCTGCATAGAAAAAGGGTAGCTGCCTTATATATAAACTGTCTGCTAAAGAGAAACTGTTTTGTTTGATTTGCTGAAGAAAAAGCCATTTTTGTTTTTGCTGATGAAAAGCTATTTTTGTTTTGTGTGCTGTATATCTTTTAAGGCTAAATAAAACAGCCTTGTCAAGAAACCTACGTGTGTAGTTGCATGTACCCTGCAACAGTTATATTATCTCAGTCCTTTCTCTGTTATTGTCTTTCATTAATACATCTGGTATGTTTTTTGCACTTCATTTTCAGCATGGGACTTTGACAAATAGCCCCCACAATGTAAAGAAAACTAAAGAAGACATTGGATAAGAAAATAATAGGAAAACATTAAAGTAAACCTAATAAATAATGTTTTTTACAAGAAGATTGGTAATATATACACCTACATTCTGCCTTCACACATGGTTTAAAACATTCCTATTTATAGGCATGTCAACTCTCACTGATTTTTAGAAAAATTTTATTTTTAGAATAGCTTTTCTCATAGGGGGTTATTCAGTTAACTGCGATAGTACCATGTGACAGAGGCTTGGGGGAAATAGGATGTGACGTCATTGAAAGCTTGTCACATGGTACTAGAGCCAATCAGAGTAGGGATGGAGTTCCCACGCTCTGATTGGCTACCATACCATGTGAGTGCGGCCATGTGCCTTTTCATGACGTCATCTTAAAGGCAATTGAAGCAAAGCCATTCTGATTGGCTGTGCTTTCATACCCTTTAAGTGACGTCATCATTTTTTTTTTGTCGTCCAAAACACATGGTTTTCACGGCCCAATCAGGACCGTGGGAACGATGACGCAAAATGTGACGTCATAGGCCTTTAAAAGTCTATGTCGTCTCATTTTGAAGCCAGACGCCGCGGAGGAAGGACCTCCGGGCATGAAAGAAGACCAGGGCATGGCCGCAGATGGGGAGAAGACCCCGCCCCGCCCCGCTGGAAGGAGATAGAAGAAAGAAGAATACAGATGAAGATGGATTACAAGTAGAAGACCCGTTTATTGATTTGGATTTTTAGTTTAATGTTTATTATTTTATGGTTTTTTATTTTATGGGTTCCTGATCGTGGATTGGTTCGTGAGTAAGCTGCACAACGGGAGTCGGTGGGGCCAAGTAATGGTAAGTGAACTAAAGAAATGTATTTTATTTAACTTGTTAATTTTTTCAAAAGGTTTTTTAACATGTGTATTTTTTTTTTTTGTGGTATATCATTTCTTGCCACTGTATGTATGTATATATGTCTAGAGAGATATATACATACAGGGTAAGAAATTATGTTGTTTTAAAAGCTTGATTTGATGTGTTTTAAATTAATTTGTCTATGCTGCTATGCTTTATTGTGTGTTTAAAGTATTTTAAAATTAGATAGATGTATTCCTTGGTATTGTATTGTGTGTTTGAGGGAGGTCAGAGCTAGAATTGGTTTTAAAGGTTGTATTCTGGTCGGTACTGTATTTTTTTCACAGGCTAAATTGTTCTGCTCCAGGCATGAATTAGTTAATTGTTTCATTGTTCGGAATGGAGTGTGAATTGTTTAGGGATGTAAATAATGATTGCTAATTGATTTTTTTTTACTTGGTTGATTCATTTGCAGAATGTATATGGTGCATAGATTTTATGCATCATATATATTGGAATGTGAGGTTTTTCATTGGTTTGTGATGATATAGATTGTGAGATCAGTTAGGATTTTTAAAGGAAATTGATTTTAATGTAGTGTCTGTATGGAGAAGTGTTTGGTTGTAGGACAGTATGCTTTTGATAACCCTTCTACATTTATTTGTATATTGGTTCATCGTGTGTATATATATACTGTGTATATACTGTATATATATATATATATATATATATATATATATATATATATATATATATATATATCTCTGTATATATATATACTGCTGCGGCCAAGTTTATTCGAGCATTTGCCCGTTCTTGGCCGCAGCAGTAGCCTGGCGCGCGCCCGAGAGTGACGGGCGCGCGCCGAAGCAGCGGAAGAGCGCCCTCCGATCGGGGCGCTCTCCCTACCGCTGCCGGGTCCGCCGGGTCCCCCGGAACCCCCTGCCGCTGTCCTGCGATCGCGGGACACCAGGGCTCCCTCGGGGAGCCCCTGGACGCGCGTGCAGGGGGCGCACGCTCCCGAAGACGCGTGACCGCGCGTCTATGACGCGCGGCACGCCGAGGGGCGGCCACTAGCAAGCCGGGAAATCTCCCGGCTTGCGGTACCGGCCACACTCTAATAAAGTGTGTCGGTAGTGTATACAGTATATATATATATATATATATATAGTTGCATGATGAAGCCACTGTACAAATTCATGGGTGAAGGGTGGGTATCGGGCCTGTGTGGCTTAACCCCTTAATCACCTTTGCGGTTATTATCTGATAAGGTGTTTAAGGGGTTAATTGATATCTGAATATACTTGCAATGTATTGGCTTTGTATTGGCAATGTATTTTGTGGACAAGACAAGGATTTTGCTGGCAACGGACACTTCGCATTGATGAGGTCAGTAGTACTTTATTTATTTGTATATGCTAGTTAATGTTTTTAATAATGGGCAATTAATCTATTATCCATATCTGGATAATAGTTATTTTGCACATTATTGTACTGTAGGTGTTGGGGGGGAGGGTGTATGTGTTGAATGTATAGGCCAGGTTTTTTTTTTTACATTCAGGGTTGGTTCCGTGGTTCTGCGTGGGACCTCTGGAGACCACCTGTGGGTATCCTCGGGTATTCCAAGGGTGGTTCCACGGGTGACACATGCGGGGATGATGATGTGTGGTCCCACTTCTGTGGGGGAAACCGCGGACCCGTAGTCTGCGGGGATGAAGATGTGTGGTCCCACTTCTGTGGGGGCACCGCCGACCCATAGGTGCGGGGATGATGATGTGTGGTCCCACTTCTGTGGGGGCACCGCGGACCCGTAGTGAGCACACGTGAGTTCACCAGACCCCCGAGGGAACCACCCGAGGCCCCGCAGACACCTGTGGGTCTGACCCGGGGCTCCCAGACATCCGCGGGCCTACCGTGGGGACCCAATTGTGGCCCATGGTGACCACCTGGGGGCCAGGGTGCTGGCGAGATCCACCAGCAGGCCTCCAGAACCTGTGTAAAAAGGGCTGCTGGTAAACTGTAGGTCTGTCCAGGTGCCCTGCCAGCCCACCGGGGGCCTCGCGTGGGGCTGCGTTATGAACCCTGTATGTAAAAGAATAAATCATGTATTTATGGGGGGGCAGAGGGGGTGGATAATGTATTTAATAAATATAATGCTGTTTATTGTGGGTCACTGTACTCTTTTTATTGTGGGTACTGGGGGTGGGTGGGGGGGGGGTGTTTCCCCAACGGTATGTGGGTAGGCCTCCCTTGTGGGTACTGGGTGGTTAGGCCTCACGGGGGGGGGCTTAGTGTGGGAGGGTATGTAGGCATCCCGAGTGGTGGGTGAGGGTGGGTTAACCCCTTAATGATTGTAGCAGTTAATAACCGCTATGGTGATTAAGGGGTTAGGGGACATTACTTTGAATGTTTTAATTTTTGTTTCTGTTTTGCAGAAGCGGCGGGGGCCATGGCCAGGATGGGGGGGGTAACGGTATGTGGGTAGGGGGTGAGGGTGGTTAGACCTCACAGTATGCACATCGGGTCCCCCCCCACCCCACATTTACATATACTGCACTCACAGCAATACAGGCAGGGAGGGAGATTTAACAGAAACATTAGGGGGAGGGGGCTTTACACAGACCACAGTCAAGGAGGTGGGGTTATAACCCACTCCCCCTCCCCACATTTACATACACTGCACTCACAGCAATACAGGCAGGGAGGGAGATTTAACAGAAACATTAGGGGGGAGGGGGCTTTAAACAGATTACACTGAAGGCAGAGAGATTTAACAGAAACATTAGGGGGAGGGGGCTTTAAACAGATTACACTGAAGGCAGAGAAATTTACCAGAAACATTAGGGGGGAGGGGGCTTTAAACAGATTACACTGAAGGCAGGGAGATACAGGGGATGTACTGTACTGTATGTTGTTTATTGCAATGCTTCAATGTGTGTATAATGTATAATGTTTTTTACAATTAGATAGATGTAATCCTTGGTATTGTAAGGGTTAGCTTTGGTTTTAAATTGTGTTTTCTGGTTGGTACTTACAGTATATATTGATATTTGTTTACTTGATTGGTTAAAATAGTTGACTTGTTTGGAAGTGTTTGTATTTACTGGTAGCTTGCAATGATATTGTTAACATTCATTTGCAGAATGTATATGGTGCATAGATTTTATGCATCATTTATACAATGTAAATACAATGTACTGTATGGATTGGAATGTGAGGTTTTATATTCTAAGATCAGTTAGGATTATTAAATGGATTATTATTATTATTATTATTATTGTCTGTATGGAGAAGCATTATTTGTAGGACAGTATGATTTTGATAACCATTCTACATTTATTTGTATATTGGTTCATCATGTGTGTGTATATACTGTGTGTATATATATATATATATATATATATATATATATATATATATATATATATATATATATATATATATATATATATATATATATATATCAGTATATATACACAGTATATATATACACAGTATATACTGTATATGTATAGGGATTGTTATTATATATATGCTGTATATATACAGTATATATATATATATATATATATATATATATATATATATATATATATATATATATATATATATATATATATATACACATATATAGTTATTTATCTTCATGTATTTATTTATTTATTTTGATTTATTTATTAATTGTGGGGCTTCTGTGCGTGAATTTTTTTTATTGTGGGTAGCCGGGGTGGGTGAAGGGGGTGTTTGGCCCTTGGTGTGAGTTTAGGACTTGCGGGGGGGTTGCGGGTGCACTTAACCCATTCACGGCCGTAGCAGTTAATACCGCTACGGTCGTAAAGAGGTTAAGTGCACCCGCTACCCCCCCCGCAAGCCCTAAACAACCACCGTTGGGGCTAATACCCCCTTCACCCTCCCCCGCTACCCACAATAAAAAAATTCACACACAGCAGCAGCAGCACAATTAATAAATAAATCTAAATAAATAAATGAATATAAATAAATACATTTAAAATACATTTTTATTGATAGTATAGATATGCAAGGGGTCTCCGGAGCTGAACCGCTGTGGTGCCTTTAGGGGGTGCCGTTATCCCTCTGCTTGGGTTACAGGCCGTGGTCACGTGATCGGGCCCTTTAAACGCAGAGGGATACCGGCACCTCATAAAGGGGGCTCTATCTCGGGGAGCAGGGGGTCCCCCGACCTGAAACCAACGCGGTTCAGCTCTGGAGACCCCCTGCACATCTACACTATCAATAAAAATGTATTTCAAATGTATTTATTTATAGTCATTTATTTATTTATTTATTTAGATTTATTTATTTATTTTTTGGCGGTTGCTGTGTGTGAGTTTTTTTTATTGTGGTTAGTGGGGGTGGGTAAAGGGGGTATTAGCCCCAACGATGGTTGTTTAGGGCTTGCGGGGGTGTAGCGGGAGGGCTTAACCCCTTCATGACTGTAGCGGTATTAACTGCTACGGTCGTGAAGGGGTTAAGTGCATCCGCAACCCCCCCGCAAGTGCTAAACTCACACCAAGGGCCAAATACCCCCTTCACCCACCAACGCTACCCACAATAAAGCGGGCACGGTGAGTTAACCCCTTCATTGCCTTAGCGGCTATCCGCTATGGTAATGAAGCAGCATTTCTGTATTTTTAATAATATTGTGCAGGAGCAGGGGGTACCCTGAGCATTAATTTCTGGCTCAGGAACCCCCTGCTCACTGTACAATATTATTAAAATACAGAAATGCTGCTTCATTACCGTAGCACATAGCCGCTAAGGTAAGGAACAAGTGTTTATTTATATATGTTTTTTATTTATACTGTACATGTGCAGAGGGTCTCCGGAGCTGAACAGCGTTGGTTTCAGGTCCGGGGACCCCCTGCTCCTCGAGATACAGGCCCCTTTATGGGGTGCCGGTATCCCTCTGCTTGGGTTACAGGCCGCGGTCACGTGATCGGGCCCTTTAAACGCAGAGGGATACCGGCACCTCATAAAGGGGGCTGTATCTCGGGGAGCAGGGGGTCCCCCGACCTGAAACAAACGCGGTTCAGCTCCGGAGACCCCCTGCACATCTACACTATCAATAAAAATGTATTTTAAATAATTTTTAATGTGCCGATGTTTGCGCAGAGAGAGCAGCGGTTCTCTCTTTGCTGCAAACACATCTCGCCAGGGGACGGCCTATAGTATCATTGTTGTGCATATACAGTACTGTATGTGTATGTTAGGGGTTATAGGGGTTGTTGTTATACAGTATATACTGTATATATACAGTATATACTGCATTACAATTCATGAATTTCTCGGCTTCAAAGACAACAGCTCGCAAATGCCCCCATGCGTTTTTACACGGCATTGCAGTATTGCAGCCAGCCGGAATAAAATGCTTAAATCACAGTCGCGAATATAACGCTATATACCCCGGGAGAAATGATACAAAACCGCACATCACCGGGGTCCTCTTAAATTCGCGGAGCTAGCCAAGTAAGAATAAAGTTGGTCGCCAGTGTAAATAAATGGAACACAGTATACTTTTCTGGCACTCACAAGAAATTGGAGATCAATTTCAACAAGACAATAAAGATCCATTTTAACAATTATATATAAACATTCAATGTCCACACTCTCGGTAGGAGTATTCAAACAATATAAAACAAGCATTAATATTTATTAACTTCAACAAAGTGCAAAAAAATTAAAATATTTAAATACCGGGGCAGCAAAAATCATAGTCTGGAATTAATAAGCTATGTAATACATGTGAAACTATTAAACAAACGTGCAATGTCAGAGAATGTGTTAAACAGGTAAGTATTTTAATTTTATTGCACCTCCAATATACACTTCTGAGGTACTCAGCTGCTTTAATATTGGAAATGCTTGAGGCAAAATTCTTAAATCGTCTATATGAGCAAGTCATAAAAAATTGTTCTTTTTGATAACATCAAAAAGGCTGTAAAAGGGAGACTACTACATCATCTGAACATTTTTATCACCAGTTTAGAGATGGGAATAAGTTGACACTATGAACAAACATGCTTTTAGGTTTAATATAATGACCACTTTGCAACATTGCCATTCCAAAACATATCATCCACCCCAATGCTTTTTTCTTCTTTAATGGATATTTGTATCTTGCTTCTGCCAACCTTTCAACCTTCCAAAAAAGATATACTGTATTGGGACCTCACCCAAATGATAAAAAAAACAATAACATAATAGATCGATACTTATTAGTGAGAGAGAAATGCGAAGTCAAAACACTCAATACTCAGAGAGAAAACCATCCCAGGAGTCTTCTAATATAAAATGTATTTTGGTGTATCTGTCAATCTGCTGAGATGGCAATACGAAAACTACTGATCTTTCTATAGCCTGGTGATATTTCTAGAAAAATAGTTTTTTTAGGAATCTAGCTTACAATAAGGGTTATTAAAACATTTTTTAAACAATATTAATGTTATTCTAAAGTAAAAGGTACTTGACTTGGTATATAAAATAGAATATATATATTTTTTTTGTAGTGCTCTCAATGTACATTGAATTTTGTGGGCACAAGTCTTTGCTCCATGGAGCTCACAATCTAATTTTTGGTGTCTGAAGCACAGGGTGATAGTGATTTTCCCAAGGCAACAAGGAGAGTTGGCACCTTGAATCAAACAGGGTTGACCTGCTTCAAATGCATTGTCATCACAATTGGGCTTCTCCCTGAACATTGACATTTACAGCAGATACAAGCCACTTGACCCAATGAGTCTGCCCATTTTCCTGCATGCTGTTAAACTTCAGACGTAATTAGATCCTTGTTTTTTCTCCATTTAGGATACCCTGGTGTCAATTCCAAGCATGCTTGAATTCTACTATTATCCTCCAGTAACTTTGTTGATCGACTATTCCATGAAACCACCACCCTTTCTGTGAAGAACTGAAACACGTCACAGCAGTAATGAGAATGCTTAGTTAACCAAGCATTGAATACATCTTTGACCTTGAGAATGTGTATACTGTATGAAGAAACATGATTAATCTGTTAGTTACAGCAGTGTTAATTAATTTTCTCACCATGAATGCCCTACAACCTTTCTGATTACCTTCTAGTAAATTAGAAAACTTCATCTGTTGTATTTTTTATGTTGGTTGGAGGTTACATTGGTAGAATTCACCAAATAAGATTTTGCATGGCATATCTATCTATATATCTATGGTTATTTCTTCTGTAAAGAGAATGAGATATGCAAGTTTGGAATGATAGGATGTACATTAACGTCTGGAAATTTTGTTTTCATGGAGAGATATAACATTTAACCAAGAATATGAAATAATATTTTAAATAGCTAAGCTTTTTGTTATAGTTAAAATAAGATATTTAATCAATCTGAATGGGCCTAAAAACAGAATGTAAGCCATTATGCTATGAGAATGGTATTTAATCAAATTTAACTGCCAGAAAAGCATTTTCTTTTAGGTACAATGTGTTGTGATAGATAACTAACAAAAACGACTGCAGTAGATATTCTGTATCAACCAGACATAGCATGCAAATGGCCCATAAGCAAAGCAACCAAATGAAGATGTCACAGGGCCTAAGCACAGAGTAATCCAAGATCCAGAATTTGTTAAAATTTATTATACTTCATCAATGTATGCCAGATTTTCCATTAAGCACAGTAGGGACGTTAAGGGTTAGGGTTAGAGGACTCCCATAGGTGCATGTAAAACTGGTACCGTGCTGCCTGGCAGGGCCGCCAACAAGGGGAGAGCCGGGACAAATGTCTTGGGCTCGGCGACTGGGAGGAGCTTATCTGGCCTCTCCCTGGCTGCAGTGGGGCCAGCCTTAGCTTGAGCATCATCCTCACGCGCACCGAAGTTGGGCCCATTCAGAATTCGGGCCCAACTTCTGCATCTTCCCATAGACAGTGGGATCGGCGTGGCACCAGAGGCTTCCCCACAACAAGGAAGGTAAGGGTGTGTACTGGGGAATGGGGTTATTATTGTGTGCATTGGGTGAAGGTGGGAAGGGGGGTTTATTGTATTTATATGCAGAAGGGGTTATTGTATATAATAGGGGGAAGGAGGGTTATTGTATGTATTGGGTAAGAGGGATTGTGTGTGGGATTTGGGGGTTATTTTGGATTCGGGGGGTTAGTGAGTGTGGTTATTAAGTGTGTGCAGTGGAGATGAATTTGAGGGGTGAGGGTGAAAGGGGGAGAGATAGAGAGATGGGGGGTGTAAGGGGGAGACAGAAGTGGGGGTATGCGAGAGGGAAGGGGGAAAGGCGTGTTTGTGTGTGTGTAAGAGAGGGGTGTCTCTTACCTTCTTGGAAGCGGCCCTCCTCCTGTACCATCGCGTTGTCATGGCGACCCGATGACACATGATGCCACAACGTTATGACGTCGCAACGCTGCATCAGGAGGTGAGCTGCAGCTCAATGTGATTTTTATTTTTTTAATGAATGAGCTTTTTAGTTTATACTGCGCCTAGTTTTTCAGTTGTAAAACTTTTCATATAAACTAGTGTTGTAATAGTTACTTTTTGGTATTTCAATCTATGGCGTTGTTGTCTCTAAAAATATTCTTTAATAAGGTACACTATACATTTTACTTATAATAATAAATCCACTGCTGTCAAGGTACATGTAAGTTATTCACTGTGCTGTTTTCTTTGCCCCCCCCCCCCTTTTTTTTTAAAATTCTTTACATCTTTATGAAACAAGGGGTCTCCGGAGCTGAACCACATTAATTTCAGCTCCAGGGAATCCCTGCTCCCTGAGATACTTACCGGGGAAGGTGCCACCGGTACTTTCCTCTCCAGGGAAAACAAGATGGAAGTATAAGTCTCACTAGTCACGCAGGCCTATTGGATAATGCAACGTTATCTGTGGCAGCTTACTATTAGCCCACGTAACTCGGTGAGGGGGGTTACATTTTCATGAAGTATCAGCTGTATCTTTGGTAAGTAAGCAGGTGGTCCGTGTAGCTGAATTTAACGTGTTTCAGCTCCAGTGACTCCTGCTTCGATACATGTAATATAATAGGGGGACCCAGAGGGAACTGCTTTAAGCAAAATATTGTGATTTTTTGCATAGTTTATTTTGATATGATTTGACTAAATTTAGTGGTGAACCTGTGTGAACTACAGATGCAGCGGCATTTATTCTAACAAATCACGGAGCCGTTTTCGTGTGCGCTGCTGTACTCCATGCGGCATTAACGTGGCCAATCGCCCAAGGCACACGTGTTTATCGTGGTTGCTTTGTTTGAATTTCATGGATTCTGTTTCGTATCCATGGCAGAAATTAATGAATTGTAAAGTGTACAGTACTGTGATACTGTGTCAATTTTAGGTGTTTAAAAAAACGAACTCTAAAATGCCATTTTCTGCACTTTCCTGCGCTCGCGTCTAAAGGCGGTACGGTTGGAAGAAATCCCACGCCATGACGTGGGTATTCCGAGTTCTTTCGAATAACGGCCGCTGCATCTGTACAGGTGTACAAATGTAGGCATGAAAAGGAAGAGAAAGCGAATTGTAGTAAGATATCTCAGTCAGTCAACTTTCCTGAAAGAACCTGTGTTCTAGCAATGCCAGAAAATAAAGTGTAATAACCACCTGTCCTCCCTATGTCTGTCGCAGCCAGATGCGGTTTTGCAGTAGTTCAGGGTTTCTCAAATTTTTCATACCGCATATAAGAATCTTAATAATTATTTAAAGGAGAGAGAGGAAGAGAGAGGGAGAAAGAGGGAGAGAAACAGAAACCTTGGAGTGCAGTAAACTTAACTGATACCCAGTATATGTGTAGTATTATACAGATGCAGCCACTAGTATTAGAACACTTACCTGGGAAATTCTGGGACAGTCTCACAGTAAATGCCTCAACTTGCCTCAACATTTCTGTGAGATTCTTAATGGCCCATCGGATTAACACAGCGCGGGTCCCTGCAGTCCCATTCAAACTGAATGGGACTGTAGGGACCCCTGCTGTGTTAATCCAATGGTCCATTAAGAATCTCACAGAAATGTTGAGGCAAGTTGAGGCACCAATTCCTAATCACAGAATAATGTGAGAGTATAAAAAAATGCCCTAAGTGGACAGAATTCTCATATATCTACAGAAGCTACTAAAGTATCCACTGGAGTGGTACAGCTCCAAAACGCCTGAGTGTAGCTACTAATGTAGCTATAATATTTACTAAAAAACTGGAAAAGTAACATGATACCTATTGCCAGTGCTAATACAATATATACAGCCCAATCACATAAACGTGTATCTCAGTAGTAGTAAAGTAGAAAACTGTTCAGGATTGCGAGACAGAGACACATGGGGATACAGCGGGAGACCGAGACGTCAGTTACGACGACACAGATAATAGCTGACCCCTCCGACAGTGGACATATTGTTAACCTTTCCAATCAGATCCTAACAGAGGAACAATTAGAAGCCCTTAGCAAAGGACTATGTCTTGCGACCCTTCGTTACCTCGTTAAAATCCTACCTCAGAGATACCAAGGATGCCCTCAATAGGCTTAATGATGTGATAATACAGTAGATGATGATACGTTACTTATTAGCCTTGACGTTGAATCTTTATACACATCCATCATACATGATAATGGTATAAAGGCGGTTGACTATTTTCTCCAGACTCGTAGCTGTGACTTCATTAATCAGAACTCATTAGTTGTTGACTTATTACGATTCATATTCTCACAACTTTTTGTTTTGATGAGAAACTCTACCATCAACTTAGAGGTAAAGCCATGGGGACCACCTGTGCCCCCACCTATGCAAATCTCTATCTTGGCTGGTGGGAGGCGGAGGTGGTCTTCCAAGAGCAATATCGTCTGTATACCTCCCATATCCTTTTATGGATGAGGTATATAGACGATATCTTTATCCTTTTGAAGGGCCCTGGGGACGATGTTTGAGGAGTTTATTGACCTCCTTAATACAAACACACTTAATCTTAGGCTTACGTCTGAGGTTAGTGAATCATGCATTACATTCCAGGACTTGACAGTAACAAGAACACCACAGGGTAACATTGAGACCTCACTACATCGGATACTAACCGCTACCAATAGCCTGTTTCGGGCTGACAGCCATCATCCTAAACACCAAATTATGGGTATCCCGGTAGGTCAGTTCCTTCGTTTAAGAAGTTCATTCGACGACTTTGAAAGAGAGGCTTCTATTCTGAAGACAAGATTCAGAGAGAGAGGGTACAGTAACAGATCTATTAAAAAGGCATATCAAAGGGCCAGAACTACAGACCGAAACGATCTTCTGTTGATAAGGGTGTCACTAAGAATGATAAACAAATTGTCCGTTTTATTGGAACGTTCAACAATCAGCGGACCCAAATATCCAATATCATTAACAAATATTGGTATGTACTTTGAGAAGATGAGGATCTGAAAAAAGTCCTGACCAACAAAGCAACACTGGTCAGTAGAAGGGCCACCAATATTAGAGATCTTTTGGTGCATATCACACTTTCTCTGACCGAGGGCTGGCACTTGGCTGGCTAATAGATCTGTAGGAGATTTTAGATGCAATAATTGCAAAGCTTGTCCATCCTGCATTCAGACCAAACAGTTCACAAATTGGGACGATAGTCGCAGTTACTCCATTAAACAGTTTATTAATTGCAAAACAGTTGGGGTGGTGTACCAAATCATCTGTGTTTGCAAAAAGAAGTACATCGGTAAGACCAAAAGACAATTTCGCCACAGAATATTAGAACATCTAGGTGATATCAGAAATTGTCGCGATACACCAGTGGCGAACCATGTACTTAACTATCATCAAGGTGTAGCCACTGTTTTGCAATTTGTGGGTATTGAATCTGTTCTGAGAAATATCAAAGGGGGTGATTGGGACAATGATATTCTCAAGAGGGAATCTCGCTGGATTTTTAATCTAGGGACCCTTGCTCCACAAGGTCTGAACGAAGTGTTTGTCTTCTCCCCCTTTATCTGACAACTGTAGGATTACAAAGGACAGCATAGCAATTGGTTCTCACATATATTATCCTTTTGCCTCTCATACCATCTGTATGACACATCTATTTTAGTTACTCCATCAACAATGACATAGGTTTGGAACTAGTTCTCTCATCTATAACATCTCCTTCTATAGACTTGATAACAATCAGATAGAAAGATGGTATTAGGTGGTCTGCTGCCCACTATCCACGTATGTTAACATATATATATTGGGATATTGAGCCAGCTCTCGGTCCTGTTTCCTTGTAATCTATGCATATGAACTTAATTGATAATGTAAAGACAGAAAGTGAATCCCTGAGCTTCTCCCAAAGGCATAGCAATGCGGAATATAGCGTAGGGACCTGCTAAAGAGACTTACCTTGACGTGGTTAGCAGGCTTGGCATTATTTGATCAAAGGATGTATACCAAAAGTCTCCTTTTTTCTTATAGGTATTTACACCATACATATATTTATATTCCCCATTGATTGCTATCCCTTTGGGAGAAGCGCAGGGATTCACTTTCTGTTTTGCACTTTTGTATGGCCAGTTTCTTCACTAGCTGCATGCTCTTTACATGGAGAAGCGCAGTGATTATATATTTGTTTTACATTAGATAATGTAAAGACCTAAGAAGCCTTCTCATCTAGATATGTGAGTTCTTTACTAAAGTACAGACCCTTAGCTACTTTATTTGCCACATTTCAAACTCCGGGTCAATGAGTTTAGGCACTACAGCCCAAATAGCAGGGGCTGACACGCATATATTAATATGAATGACGCCAAACCCCGTAGCCTATCTGTGACTTACTCTGCTCTAGCATTTGCAAGCCAGCAGTATGGCAGAGGTTAATCACTTTACCAGTGCCATGACAACCTTTTGCTTTAAATACCCTATGTGCATTGAACGTACTCACCTTTGAGAAAGCGCCCTCTAGCGCAAAACGTACGTCAGGTGACCCGACGTCATGACGTCACTATTTGGAACTAACACGATGGCCACAGTCTAATCAGAAGCTGCTGCAAACTACCCAAGGAGAGAGACCTCACAGTATACCCATTAAACAGATGATTATACATGATACATGATATATGCGTCCCTTGTATTTGATATATATATCACATCTTCAGCTTTTTGTATATAGATGTGAAGTTCTGAGGTAGACGCTTAGCATATAACTGCACATTAACTAACATGACGGGTGCAATGTGCTAAACCCATGTATCACAGCAATATACAGCTGAAGCATATCAAACTGACATTACCTCTTATAAGAGTTCTTGTGCATACATGGGGTTAATATATTAACACTGCTGCTACTGCTCCGACAAAGTTTATTAGAGCAAAAACCGCACGGCAAGATGCGTGGCGGCAGCGTGGAGAAGCGTTGAGTAGCGACTCGTTCGCGTGACGTCGGTGATGTCACAGTCACGTGCGCGCCCGGCTTCCCCGGCTTCCCCGGCTTCCCCGACTCCCCTGAAGGTTTGAAGTGAGGTAAGCGGGGGAGCGGGGAAGCAGAGGGGCACAGCAGGAGCAGCTAGGGGGTCGGGAAGGTGTATAAATTGCACGCGGATTGGAGGGGGGGGGGAACGGAGGGGACGCGGCTGGATGCGGCTGGATGCGGCTGGCGCGCTGACTTTTCTCAGCACCAGCTGGAGTAAGTCCCGGTCAACCGGCGGCTTTTGCTCGAATTAACTTTGTCGCCACTGTATATGTTACGCTGTGCTCACCACGGACAAGGAGGGACCCCGAAACTGAGGTGAGATGGGTAACAAACTGCACCCACAGCTACGGGGACACGCTTGGAAAGTGGAAAATAGGCGTCTGGAACCGTCTGGGAGTATAAAATAAAGTAAGATACTCGCCAGACGAGAAGGGAGGTTCCAGAAGATAGGTGGTACCGAGAGCCTGGGGTCCAGAGCCGGGAGGTAGGTCAGAATCCGCAAACCGAGGTAAAGTGGTCGGGGAGTCCAGGAGGTCAGGATACAAACCAAGAGTAGAAGACCAGAGCAGATCCACAGCCAGGCCGGTTCGGTACGCAAGGGATCACTAAGGAGACAAAGAGACAGGAACTGAGGCAGGCACGACCGTGGTTAACACAGGTCATACAAAGCTATGCTCAGCCAAAGAATGAATGGCTGAGCAAGGTATAAGTAGGAGGAGAGACCAATAGAGAGAGGGAGTAACGAGGGAGCGGCCCCAGGGAAGATGGGGATTGGTAGGGAGAACTTACCACAGCTGCGCTAGATGTGCAGCTTGTGAGCGGTGCACACGCATCAGGCGTGTGCGCCGCACGGGAGAGGCGCGCGCGACCTCAGCTGGGGGCGGGAACTCCCCCTGAGGGAGGACGTAAAAGTCCTCGGCCATGCGCGCGCATGCGCGAGATCAGTAGTCGCCGCGGGGAGCGGAGGAGCAGGAAGATCTCGCCCGCGGCGGCGAGGAGGCAGAGCTGGAGCGGAGGTAAGCAAAGTCACGGGAGGAGCCCTTTTAGAGAGAGGTGTTCCCCCGGACCTTACACTATATATATCATTTTTTTACAGTTCACATGGCCTTATTATCTGTATGATTGGCCTATGTATAATATACAGGTAAAACCATGTGTATATAATACCCTTCATGTCTACACAGTGTATGTGGCTCTTTAGAGGTATATAATAAGGGACTACATGCACTAGATGTGCATTAGATACACATCTCACACTGGTATCACTTTATGTTAGACCTTATGCAATATCATCTAAGGCTAACCAGAGGTACTCTCAGGTATACATCATTATACCCTTAGGATATTCGCATTAGCAGTATGGCTCTGGCTACTGAGCAGTGCGCCCCCCCCTTTTGAAACATGTTCACAACTATAAGTCTGCTATGTATAGTACAAGAGGACAACAGATTTATCTAAAGCTGTGTATTAAGTTGAATACAGTAAACTTTGTGTAACATAGGTCTATACTGGGACCAATCACATTGTGCAGGGCACTTTCCTTTGTGTAAAATAACCAGCTCGAATATTAATTCTGTGATTTAGGTATGAGGCGCAACTTGGATGCGGTCTTTGAACCTCGCCTCGGGGACTAGTTACATTTTTGTGTATGCCCCTTTTGTTAGGTGTTCTATTATGTTACTATCAGAACAGATATGAGGCTATAACTAGATACGGTCTTTGAACCGTGCCTCAGGGCTTCAATGCACATTTTGTGCTAGCCCTTTGTTAGTAGGACCCTTAAGACATCTGCTAGTCATCAACTTAGGCTATCACCTTGAATTGTACTGTGTTCGCATGGTGATTTTATAGCAGCTATTAATTTTGCTATAAATACGTCTACGTATATATGCCCAGTAGACTGGACAGTTTTCTACTTTGCTACTACTGAGATACAATATATACAGCCCAATCACATAATAGTGTATTAGCACTGGCAATAGGTATCATGTTACTTTTCCAGTTTTTTAGTAAATATCATAGCTACATTAGTAGCTACACTCAGGCGTTTTGGAGCTGTACCACTACAGTGGATACTTTAGTAGCTACTGTAGATATATGAGAATTCTGTCCACTTAGGGCATTTTTTAGATCTCACATTATTCTGTGATTAGGAATTGGTGTGTCATAAGGGAGTGGTCAAGGACATTTATACCACATCCCTCTGTACAATATATTTTAGCATTTATGTATTCTGATTGAAGATTATCATTTTTAATTCATAAAACATGTTTCACTACTTGATTTGAGTGCATTCATTGGGGAATCCTTGTTTGTTTTGCGAGTACTAACCTTATCCCTATTTGCACCCTATTATCATTCTTTATTTTCCATAGTTTATTTCTGACCACTGTTTTTTTTTCACTCAAACTGATGCGGGAGCTTCCCTCTCCTTCCCCTTCCCTTTTTTGGTTGTGCAATGTTGAGGCATTTACTGTGAGACTGCCCCAGAATTGAAAAGACAAGAGTTCTAATACTTGTGGCTGCATCTGTACCTATAACAATAATATAGATATAGGAATGAGGGATGATGACTAGCTATTACACAAGTGACTAAAGTGTTTGAGCTCAAATAACAAATGACAATAAACCAATAACATATTAGTAATTATAAGAAGTCCAACAAAACCATATACAAAGAAAATAAAATAACTGTGCCAACCGTATAAAATGGATTCAAGGTTCAGTCCCTCATGGAGTATAGTCCCGCTGCCAGAGTATCTTTAAGAGGTGATTCAACCTCTTAGTTGTCACAGAAAGGTAGAGAAGGGGGGGGATCCTCCGGCGCGATGTCTTACTCAGATTTCCAGGACACATGCAATGTAAACAGATAAAGGGACCACAATCAGGAAGGGTTAAATCACAGTGGTATGTTGAAGATAAGATGTTAAAGAAGCACACTTACATTAAAACATTAAAGTCCACCTTGAGTGTGGTGTGTGTTTCTTAGAACAACCTCAGGAGAAGGGGGAAGACAAAGAAAACATAGTATAATACTGTTTTATTAAACAAAATTGATTAAAAAAGAGATTGCCAACTCACAAGCGACCATTAAAAAATGGCATAGAATGGTGAAGTTTTCAGTCTCTGCCGGACTTCCTCCCAGGTGGTTAGGTGTCCGCGTAGGGTCTGTCCCAATGGGTAAGATGGAAATGCAGTGGTGTGGGTGAGGATCGGGTGGTTCGCCCAGACTTGTGCACAGCCTGGTCTCCCTCCCGTTCGTCAGGCTCCCTGCTGCTGCTGCTTCTGCCGTCCGCGCATGCGCATGCGCTCCGGTAGAGGTGTTTGCCAAATTGGGATTTCACTCTGTTCCTCAGTATGGTGGCTTGCGAGGACCAAAAGCCAACAAAACCATATAAATAAAGTCCAATGTGGTGGTACCTAATAAGGTCCGTTTGGTGAATATCCTGGATACTTGCAGCCTTCTCCTTGGGCACAACAAACTCCCTCCACGTGACCTGAACAAAAAAAGAAGAGAAAAAAAGCGCCGGATCCTAGTGTGATATGAGAGTGATAATTTACTAAAACTTGGACTTGTAACAAATTTAAACTCCCAAACATCTGAATATAAAAGGCATTCTACAGTCATGTGAAAACGAAAGTACACCCTCTTTGAATTCCATGGTTTAACATATCAGGACATACAATAATAATAATCATCTGTTCCTTAGCAGGTCTAAAAATTAGGTAAATACAACCTCAGACGAACAACAACACATGACATATTACACTGTGTCATGATTTATTTAACAAAAATAAAGACAAAATGGAGAAGCTATGTGTAACAGGGGACTTTTCCCTGTTCACAAATGTGCCTCTAATCCAGCAGTGTGGTGGTTAACTGCTGGTAGGCAATTAACTAACACCACCTGGCTGATTGCAGATGGTAGAAAACGCCTGCCTTTGAGACAGGAAGTGAGACTCCTTAGCTCACACCTGAGCTGAACTAGGAGACAGAGCAGAGATTCCTTAGTCCACAACTGGGCTGAACCAAGGAAGGACAGATGTCTTGAGCGACAAGCTGACCACAAGACAAAGGGGACAAGATTCTAAACTTGGAGCCTGACATTTCCTATGCACACAAGGGTACGGTTCCAAGAGAGCAGAGAAGCTTCCCCTACAGCAGCCCAGCTAACAGATAAGACTTTTCGTATAAGACTATTATCTATGTCTATGTGTATTGATAAATGTCTCCATGATTTGGGGCTGGTAAATAGCTTAGCTAACCAACCAAGGCAGAGAGGGCTGAGCTACATGTGTAGATACAGTAGTCTCCAAAGCAGAGATAGGTTTTTTTTTGTTTGGCTTATTCTCTTATGTTGATTTTTGCTGTGTTTAAAGCGACAGGCACAATAAAGCCTTGTTTTAATTTCACCGTAAAACAGTCTCCATTGTGTACCTCTGCACATGTCCTCC
The DNA here is from genome assembly GCF_040206685.1 of Ascaphus truei. Lineage (NCBI taxonomy): Eukaryota > Metazoa > Chordata > Amphibia > Anura > Ascaphidae > Ascaphus > Ascaphus truei. The sequence goes on along the minus strand of NC_134486.1, from coordinate 192,718,399 downwards.
TACATATGATGTCAGAAGTTTGGGATGAGAGGTGGCCTTTGAAGTTAAAAGTGCCGGAGATTGAGGAGGCGCATGCGCGATGGTGTGGTGGGTAGCTGCTTAAGTTGAGAGCTCCTGCCCCCGCCGCAAGAATAGCACATCAACATACGAGATAAAGTTAATTTTTGTCCACACAAATCCCATATATCAACAGGGGAATAGCTCAGGATGGCCCCGCAGTCCGCAAAAAAAAAAACAACCGGCGATATGAGAAGATATCTGAGCCGAACGGCAACGAGGGGAGCCGGGACAGAAATGGCGCCGGGCTCGGCCGCGGGCTCGGAATCGGAGCGGGAGGAGGACGTGGATGAAGCACCGGAGCAGCTACCCGTGCGGAGATGCGACTTCGATCGCCTCTACAATGATATGAAGTCGCTCTTCCGCGCGGAGATCCAGGAGCTGAGGAAGGAGGTCCAAGGCCTGGGAGAGCGCACGGGTGCATTAGAGGAGAAAATGGTTGCCGTCTCTACCACTGTGCGGAAAGCGGAGAAGAGGTCAAACTATATGCAGGCCCAGATCTCAGAGCTTGCGGAACGGCAGGAAGACTCGGAGAACCGAGATCGCCACAGCAATCTCCGCATAAGAGGCATCTCAGAGGAGATTACCGAAATAAAAGACTTTGTCACCCGCTGGCTGTCCACCTTACTCCTGGAGGCTCCCGCATCGGAACTAGTGATGGACCGCTGCCACCGGGCCCTCCGAAGCCGGCCAGCAGCCAATGATCAGCCACGCGACGTGATAGCTCGTATGCACCATTACAGTACGAGAGAGGCAGTACTCCAAACAGCGAGGGGTGAGGGGGCCTGCAGTTTTGAGGGGGCCTCCCTCCAGCTGTATCAGGACCTGTCCCCCCTCACCCTGGCCCGGCGTAAGAAATTGCAGCCCATCACTAAAATGCTGCGGGAAAGAGGAATCTGCTACCGATGGACCTTCCCATTCGGGCTGTTGTTCCTGAAGAATGGGAAGGCCATCTCAATGAGAGAACCGGAGGAAGGCCCGGAATTCCTACGCAAACTCGGAGTGGAAGAGGGCCCAGCTCCTGCTACACGGAGAGCCCAGGAGCCAGAAGTAGACTGGCAACAGGCCCCCACCTCAAAAAAGAATAGAGGGAGAGCGGAAGGGGAGAAAGAGTGAAGGGCGAAAAAACAACCTCACTAATAAAACTCTAAAACGACTGTTATCATGGTTTGTCGGCCGCAGTTGTGGCACAGTTTCTCCCCCCAAAATGGCGCCAACACCCCTGCAGAAGGAGAAAGCTGAAGAACAAGATCTCCACCAGCTCCCGACGGCCCCCTAAGAGCCCCGCCAATGTTAGGAGGATGGACGAAGTTCGTAGCGCAAGACTCACCTGCAGATCCAGTGGACGTGAAGATCGGGACCCCGGAAGCCAACCGTGACACGCACGCCCCTGAAAATGGTGACATCAGGCTGCTTGGCGGGCTTTCCAGCACCTACCGGAAGAAGAAGCAATCTGCGCGGGAAGAGCTGCCCAGGAGACATCCGCTCCCGTCGACGTCCGGCGGCTGAATGGCGATGACCGGATGGACGTCACCGGAAATCGCGAGACGGCCATCTTGGTTGGGGCACCCTATACCCGGCACCGGAAGTGACGCCTTAGGAAGAGGACAGACTACCGCCATTTTCAAACGAGGGACTAATAAAGGCATTAAAGATGCAGGCCACGGTTGGGAGGAAGTGTATGACACAAAGCCGATAGTCGGCGGCACCCCCCCCCCCACTCCACCCCCCCCTCAACTGCCCCCCTCTCACCCCCCCCCCCACAACCTCTTCCCCTCACCACCCCCCCCTCCACCCCCCACCCACAACCCCCTCCCCTCATCCCCCCCTCTCTCCACGCTCCCCCCCACCCCACCCACCCCCCCACAAAAAAAAAAAGGAAGGGGGGAAAAAACAACAACAAAGAGAACCCTTTTGAAGCACTGGTTATATATATGTTCAACATGGTAGACCCTCTTCCCCACACAATAATAGGGAACAGTATGAAACAGATGATATGGAGAGTTCACACGCAGGGGTAGTAGGCTCACCTCCCCTCTGTTCCACCCCCCCCCAAAAAAAAAATATAAAAAAAAGGGAGGGAAAAAAAGCATGTGTTACCTAGACGTAATACAACGAACAAACATGACAGTAGTCACCCCCTCGCACCCCCCTCCTCCCCCCATCCCCCGACCCCCCCCCCCCCAATTCATACCCCCCTCCCAACCCCAATGCCCCCAAGTGATATGCCAGAAACGGCTTCTAAGTCCCGCCTAGCATAAGACAGGGTATATATCTTGACCGGTATATAAATGCCAGTAGGCAAGAGGACTGCAGCGTTTTCCTGGTCCGACTAACAATAGGAAAGACACACTAGGGTAGCTCATAAAAAGAAGTAACACTAAAGGGTGAATGAAAAATGAAGGGTCCAACTCACTTTCAGTTAGGGTAATGGCGCAAGTTAAGGAGGAATGTGCAGATGTTGATGTTCATTATGTTTTTTTTTAATATGTTCATCTGTTCGAAGGCGGGGACGGGCAGCGTTACACCCACCGTCGGCATGGGACTCCAAGCGGGACCCTGGGGAGCCCCCCCAGGGAGGCCCGTGCAAGACCCCGCTGGGCCGGTACAAGTGGGCCAGAAGCTCACTCCTGTGTGGAGAGGCAGACGGGCCTGGACCGGACCCCCAGGAGGGGCAATTCCGGTGACCAGGGGGACCCAACCCCGTGGGTTCATCGAAAGTTTTATCTGTTGTTGTCTCAGTGTTTTCCCTGTGTTCCTTGTGTATGTTCCCTCCTGTTTCCCCCGTTCACAGGCCAGAGGAGCATGCGGCTACGTCACGAGCCTTCAAAGTCACTGGACACCTCGACAAACTGGGAGCGGCACCCCTGCTACCATCGCTGAGCCACATCCGAGAAGCACCAATGGGTAGGGACCTTACAGTAATATCACATAATGTAAAGGGATTTAATAGTCCCCAAAAACGACGTGTGGCCATGACAGATTACAAAAAAACAAACCCTGACATCATCCTCCTACAGGAGACACACTTCTCCCGGCACAACTCCCCAAAATATTTAGACGGCAGATATCAGACCTGGGTGGCAGCTTCAGCCAAAAAAAAAAAAGAGGGGTCACGATCATGCTGCACAATCGACTATCACTGGACATTAAAACTACAAGGAAAGACGCTAACGGTCGTTTCATCATAGTGGTGGGGTCCATCCGCGGACAACCCCTTACAATAGCAAATGTATACGCCCCCAGTGACCGTGCAGATACATTCTTCGATAGATTTTTCGCGATCTTACACAAGGTAGCACAAGGTGCCATAATACTGGGAGGGGACTTCAATCATACACTCGACCCGCATACAGACAGATGCACCCCTGGTGGACATAAAAACCCGCAAAGTAGAGCGGCCTGGATTAGAGGCCTCAAGGCCAATAGTCTGGTCGATATTTGGTGCGAACAGCACCCAGGAGAAAGAGAATACACATTTTACTCCCACCCACACGACCGTTACAGCAGGATAGACTACCTCTTTGTGTCCAATAGAATGGTTTCGCTGATCTCCCATACGGGAATCCATGATATTTCATGGTCTGATCATGCACCTATAGAGCTGCGTTGCACTGATTTTGCGCTGGACAGACCAGGAGCGAGCTGGAAACTCAATGAGTTACTAATCAAAATCCCTGAGGTGGAACAAGCGATAGGGGGAACAATCAGGGCATATTTGACAGAGAACACGGGTAGCATGGCGTCTCAATCTACCCTGTGGGAGGCCCATAAGGCGACACTCCGAGGTGAACTCATAGGGATTGCAAGTAGGCGAAAGAAAGAGAGGGAACGAAAGATCCACGATTTACAATCTGAACTGAAAACCCTATCCGCCCTACATAAAAACGATAAGCAAGCACAGACCCTTAAGGCATGGCTAGATACCAAAACACAACTAAACTTACTGATGGCCTCCCAAGCTGAGAAGGAGCTGACTTGGTCCAAACGGAAGTTCTATGAACGAGCCAACAAGCCAGATACCCCACTTGCCCGCAAACTCCGAAACACGAGCAGTAATTTTCATATACAGACAATTCGAACCAATAAAGGTGGCCTCACTTCTGACCCTAAACAAATTGTGGAAGAATTTAAAACCTATTACGAGACCCTGTATGACGGGGCTAAGGTCTCCCATTGTGAGAACACTCGTAAGCAGCTGAAGGCATTCTTAAAGGAGGCGAATCTGCCCAAATTGGGTAGAGTGGAAAGGGACGCGCTACAGGAAGATTTTTCGGGTGAGGAAATATCTGAGGTAATCAAAACACTGAAGCCATCGAAGGCCCCAGGCCCCGATGGCTTCTCTAATCTATACTACAAAAAATTCCGAAAAATGTTAGTACCTCACCTGACTAAGTTGTTTAACTCATTTTTGTAAGGTGCCCCTATACCCAGCCAAATGCTCCAAGCGTCTATATCAGTGATCCCCAAACCAGGGAAGGACCCAGCTGACTATAAAAGCTTCCGCCCTATTTCATTAATCAATTCAGACACTAACATTTTCTCCAAATTACTGGCAAACCGCCTAAATAAGGTTATGCCCCGGCTGGTCCATCCAGATCAAGTAGGGTTCATCTGCGGGAGGCAAGCGGTGGATAACACTAGACGGATCATAGATTTAATTGATTTGGCCCAACGACAAAATATCCCGTCTATGGCACTTAGTTTAGACGCCGAAAAAGCCTTTGACCGAATTGATTGGCCCTACCTCACAGAGACGCTTGGGGAGTTTGGCATAGGAGGGAGAATGTTGGGCGCCATTCTAGCTCTCTATCGAGAACCGAAGGCGAGGGTCAGGCACCAGGGCTTCCCTTCGGAAGAGTTCCCGATACGGAGTGGCACCAGACAGGGTTGTCCCCTGTCCCCACTTGTTTTCGCACTATGCATTGAGCCCTTGGCGGCGCATATCCGTAACAGCCCAGACATAACAGGAATCCAAATCCAAGATAAGTCACACAAAGTGGCCCTGTATGCAGACGACATCATTTTAATGCTGTCAAGGCCCCTTACCTCTCTGCCGAACGTCTTCAGCTTGCTAGATGAATTTAATAAGATTACGGGGTTCAAAATTAACCAAACCAAATCAGAAGCCTTAAATTTAAACCTGCCAAAGGCCACAGCAAAACTGATAGAATTGAATTTTAACTTTAAATGGCAAGCCTCCTCTATCAAATACCTTGGGGTAAATATTACCAGAGAACATAGCGCCCTTTATAAAGCCAACTACCCCAGACTGATAAGGACTCAGACGGAGGATCTCAGACTATGGTCGGGCTATGCAATTTCATGGATCGGCAGGATCCAGAGCCTCAAGATGAACCTCCTTCCCAGAATCCTGTACCTTTTCCAGACCCTCCCGGTACAGGTGGCCAGGGATGACATCCTCCGATTACAGTCCTCCATGGTGAAATTTGTCTGGGGTGGTAAAAAACCACGCATCAAATCTAGTACGCTAATTCGACCAACAGTACGAGGAGGACTTGGGGTACCTTGCCTGATGGCCTATTTCAGAGCAGCACAATTAACTCAAATTGTACAATGGCACCTGTCACCGGACCTCCGGAGGTGGGTTGAATTAGAGAAGGAATGCAGCACCCCTGTAGATTTACAGGACTTGATCTGGTTACCAAAAAGGGCCCACAAGTCCATAGGGGTGCCGCTGGCGGCACTAAGGAGCTCGATGGCGGTTTGGGGGGGACACCAGATATAAATGTGCTCTTACCACCCAGCACACACTCATGACCCCGTTTGTAGGGAACCCTGATTTCGCTCCGGGCCTGCCGGGTGGGAACCTGGTGGCTTGGAAAACAAAAGTACGAAAATACTACATCTGGAGGGCAGTCCACTATTAAAATCCTTTGACCAAATTAAATCTGAAAGCGGGATACCAAACTCTGAATTCTTTAGATACCTCCAGATAAGAGCATTCTACAACAAGATCCCTAAACGCCCTCGGCGTACTAATTTTGAGCAGCTGTGTTCAAGAGGTACGGACACTACGGGACTTACTTCTAGGTTATACAGAGAGGTGGTATGCCCTGGGACTGACGTCAACACTAAACTGAGTTACAGACACGCCTGGGAATCTGACTTAGGGGAGACAGTAGAAGATGACGACTGGAATACAATAGTGCTGGCAGCAGCCAAAAGCTCGATATGCACAACCTTGAAGGAGAATGCATATAAGGTCCTAATGAGGTGGTATCTTACCCCACTCCGATTAGCAAAGTTTGTAAAAGATTACCCCCCATTGTGCCCCAAACAATGTGGGGAACCTGCAGACTTGCTGCACATGCTGTGGGGGTGCACCAAAGTGGCTCCTTTATGGGAGGAAATCCAAGATTGGCTGGAGAGGATTCTCGGACACCCGGTCCCCTTGGACCCCTGGCTGTTCCTGTTGGGCAGGCGCAGGCGGGGGCTAAGTAGACCGACACAAAAAATGATTGCACATTTTGCAACAGCCATGAGGTGCGAACTCGCAGCACTGTGGAAGCAGCCAGATTTACCCACGATGATGAAAATTCGGAACAGGATTTGGTATGTTTGCCGGATGGAACAATTGACGAGTTTGGTCAATGACACCGGCACAAATTTTCTAAAAGTATGGGCCCCATGGCTAGACCATTCAGACATCCCGGGGGTAAATGCCACCAACATTCTGCTTTGATAGGTGGAAATGCATTCTCCGCCGAAGTAGTAGCGACACCGACACCAACGGAGAGGGGTACTGGTAGGGCAGACGTAAGAAGACAATAGGGTGTCCAAGAGAGGCCCTACACCACACAAGGATGCTATCGGAGGTTGTAGAACGGAACCAGGAGATGCCCCTCGGCTGGCCTCCCCCTCCCTCCCCTGCCCAGCCCCCCCCTATGTTCGTCTTGTCTGTCTCGTCTGTCCGTTGTTTGTTTCACCGGTACGTTATCATTTGTACAGTATGGAGTTAAAAAGGAAAATGGGAACATGATCACTCATGTATGATAATGGGTTGCTAGACAGTGTTTGTCCCAATAAAAACCTTTTTGTTGAAAAAAAAATGAAATGGAATTTTTTTTTTTGCTTTTTGTCTACAAACAGCCTGAGCAACATAAACAATCACATGCAGCAGAGATTAGAGTTAAAGCGACACACCCAGGCAGGAAATTTATACTGCACTGAAACTCACAAAACCACAGATGGACACTTTTTCCCAATCCCAAGAGGAGAGAGACTGCTGAAGCAGGTAAACCTTATTTGCCTATCACAATAAAGTGTAATATGGTCATTGAAATAGGGGTTTTGCCTTTCAGCCGTAGTCAGGTTTCAAGAAGTGAGTTAGCCCTTAAAAGGGATAGGCGTTTGTTGTTTTCAAATGTTTAGTTGAAGCAGTTAATACAGATGGTGACCCATGAGTGGTACTGATTTTGCAAATAAAGGTTGCCACACCGCATAGGACTACCAGCTGTGAATGGAGTATATGCAGAAAAGTGTGAAAATTGATGCAAGACTGTGCTGAAGCAGGGGAATTTTCAGCAAACAAATGCTGAGGGTAAAATTGCCCTACCAGGGAAAAAGGGATTGCTGAACTGTGTAAAAGGTATTCCAAAGCCAATTGCTGAGTTTTGAGTCACCCTGCCAGGAGTGAAAGAAATATTCCACTGCAAAGAATGTTGTTTTTTCTGCAAGTAAAAAAAAAAGTCTGCCTATGTATCTTGGGAGTAAAACAGGCAACCAAAGTGTGAAGAGTGAATGCCATAATACCCAAAGATGAGACTGAAAATTACTGAACTCAAGCAGAAAACCAAATTCTGTTGCTGAAGCGGAGGGATTGCACATACTGTAGCAAGAAAAGGGGCAGCTAGCAAGCATTGTATTTAAAGAAATAGAACCCTGGGAATTTAAAATGGCCACCCAGCTGAAGTCAAATACAGACTCTGTAAAAATAGGGAAGAAAATTTGTCCTGGTGTAAAGAACCCCACCACACGGAGCAGTGTCCCTTCAGGCCTTATTCAGACGTTGAGAATGAATGCATGCACAGCAATGCTAATGTTGTAAAACTTACCCAAGGGAAGGAAAAGTCTACAGAGAGGCCTGTGAGAGCTATGACCTCTACAAGCAAAATATGCCCACCTGTAGGACTACAACTATTTGGGGTTCTAGCAAATACAGTGACAACAGCTGCAATAGCGCCTCCTGAGGTCAGGAAGAAAAATATACCTGATAGCCCCAAAATGGAGGACAAAATACAGCGTTCCTGTAATGAACCCTACCCCACGGAAGAGTGGCCCTTCCAGTCCGATGAGGAGGAAGACATCTCTTATGGGGAACCCAAACCGAGTCACACCCACAAAACACCCCAAGAATGGTGGGGGTGCCTGAACTCGGTACGAACCAAAAAGACCGCTCCCTATGACGACGAATATGATCAGCGGGAGAAAGAGCGGGAGCAGTGGATCACCGAATATTTCCGTCAGCTATTACAGTTGCAAGAAAAGCCAGGTGGATCCAGTGACGCTACTAAAATTTCAAATGAAGATGGAGACCCCAGTATCCCTGAGGCGACGGTGTCATCCAAAACAAAAAGGCGGAAAAAGAAAAGCGGTTCTTCACTTACCGTGGAAGGAACAGACACATCTGCAGATCTTGCGGAGGAAAAGGGGGTCCGAAATGCCCTGCAGCCTAGAGAAAATGGAGAAGTCGTCCCGCGGATGACCGAATATCCAGAGGGCCCAAGGCAGAAGTCGTGTACCCCAAAGAAGTGTCTGTCCTTTGCTAATAGTGAAAAAACCTCAACCAACCATCCCAGGGAAGCGGAGCCGGAACCGGTGAGTGACGATCCCTTGACCAGCCCTGGGGATGCCCTGAAGGTTGCCAGGTGTGACTGTGATCGGCTATAGGAAAATAACGTGAAGCTACAGAAAGATGTGCTCACAATGTACTCTTTGGTCAGGACAGAATTGGACGATCTCAAGACTGAGCTAGATACTGCAAACTCTACTATTACCGCCATGGATGAAAAGCAGAGCCAATCTGATAAAATGATGGCTAAGCTGAAGCGGATGTATGAGGAGGCACTGAAGCAGATGACAGTCTTCCAACAAGAGATGCACACTCTTCGCATAGAGCTGAATGCCTCACAACAGTGTCCGGACAGAGGTAGACGTATCTCAGAAGGAGGTTCATACACTCCGCAGAGCACTGGATGCCTCACATCATGAGATCAACAGGCGCCGCACAGAACTGGAAGTCTCCAGAAAGGAACTTCACAGTCTCACTGAGGAGCTGGACATTTCAAAGAAAACTATCCTACATATTAACTTAGATCTCAAAGTCTCTCAGAAGGAGCTTCAGAACCTAAACCTGGAGATGGAAGTCTCACGCCAGGAGACAGCCCGCCTCCACGCAGATGTGCAAAAATGGAAGGTGGACTGCAAGGAGGCCCTGAATAGTACAGAGACTGAAAAAAGAGAAAATTTATGATTAAAAAAAGAAAATTCGGAGTTGACAGACCACGTCAATGGAAAGAATGAAAAGCTGCACGAGCTTAAGGAAATAAATAAACTTTTGGAAGATGAAAAGTTTGAAGCAGAGCACCGACTGCAGAACCAACTGCAAGGTCTGCGTACGCACCTCCAGTATGCTGAGGAGAAGCAGCAAATGCTGCAGGAAGAAAAGCTGCAGGCTGCTAAAGAGGTACAAGCGGCCCATATCCAAGTGGCCCATTATAAGTGGCATGACTATTGAACAACTGAAGTTTAAAAGGAAGGAACTCTTACCCTAATGGATCTTATCCTTCTTCTCTCCTCAGGTAAAAACCATCTCTAAATCATCATTGAAGCCTTTGCTGTGTGTATTATATAGTATATGCAAGTGATCCAATGCTAGGTAAAAACCATCTCTAAATCATCATTGAAGCCTTTGCTGTGTGTATTATATAGTATATGCAAGTGATCCAATGCTAGGTAAAAACCATCTCTAAATCATCATTGAAGCCTTTGCTGTGTGTCTTATATAGTATATGCAAGTGATCCAATGCTAGGTAAAAACCATCTCTAAATCATCATTGAAGCCTTTGCTGTGTGTATTATATAGTATATGCAAGTGATCCAATGCTAGGTAAAAACCATCTCTAAATCATCATTGAAGCCTTTGCTGTGTGTATTATATAGTATATGCAAGTGATCCAATGCTAGGTAAAAACCATCTCTAAATCATCATTGAAGCCTTTGCTGTGTGTATTATATAGTATATGCAAGTGATCCAATGCTAGGTAAAAACCATCTCTAAATCATCATTGAAGCCTTTGCTGTGTGTATTAAATAGTATATGCAAGTGATTCAATGCTAGGTAAAAACCATATTTGAATGCTGTTTTCAGTCTACCCCTAATCAAATTAAGTGTAGCCACCTAGGCAGGGAACACCCTGTGTAGAAAACCATTTGTTTGAATGTGCCTCAGATGTGCTAATTAAGCAGACAGAACCACACTGTGAGGTGACTTTTAGGCCTATATAAACCCAGTCAGAACAGCTAGTCTGCCTGCAGCCCATATCCAAGTGGCCCATTATAAGTGGCATGACTATTGAACAACTGAAGTTCAAAAGAAGTGAGGAAGAAATGGACACCCCATCTGGCCCTGATTCCTGCATATGAACTACGCTGGAAAGGAGGATATCATCAATACCAGACTGCATCATTACTGCTGTGATGCTGCCTTTACCATTTATATTTGCTGTGACTTCACTTCTCAAATTATGCACTTCTTTTTACCAGCCTCAGTATGTCTCTAACTCTATTCATATATCTCCATCTCTCCTTCCTTCACCACTTCTCTGTTCACATGAACTCCTTTCTTACCTGTTTCCTCTGACACCACACAGCTATATCCCCTGCACTAAAACACACCCCTATAAATCATCCTCACATATCCTCTTTCTATCCATGCTTCTCCTCCTTGCTTCTGGAGATATCTCTCCCAATCCTGGTCCCTGTCTTATTCCTACATGCGCTCGTCCTCGCCTGCCAACTGCAACCTCTACTCCTTCTGGTGTTAACCACTCCAACCTCATACCCATCCCCTGCCACCCTCCCTCCTCTCTCCCTTTGTCCTGTGCTCTTTGGAATGCTCGCTCCCTCTCTAACAAGTTCCTCTCTGTGCATGACTTCTTTCTCTCTCACTCCCTGCTTCTCTTTGCTATAACTGAGACCTGGCTCACTCAGTCTGACTCTGCTCTGGAAGCTGCCCTCTCTTACGGTGGCCTTTCCTTCTCCCACACTCCGCACACTGATGGCAGGGGTGGAGGCGTGGGGCTCCTGCTCTACTCTCTCTGTCGTTACCGAACCCTTCCTATTCCTCCCTCTCTTGCTTTTCCCTCCTTTGAGGCTCACACTGTCCAGATTTTCTCTCCTCTCCCTGTTCATGTGGCGGTCATCTATCGCCCACCTACCTCTACTCATCCCCCTTCTGCCTTTCTCTCTCACTTTGAATCCTGGCTCTCTTTCTTCCTCTCCTAAGACTCCCCTGTTCTTCTCCTTGGGGACTTCAATTGCCACATTGATGACCCCTCTCTCCCTTGGGCTTCCCGCTTTCTTTCTCTAACCTCTTCTTTTGGCCTTCAACAGTGGACTGCAGCCAGCACCCACAAGGATGGCCACTACTTAGACCTGGTTTTCACTAAGAACTTCTCTCTCTCCGATTTCTCCATTTCCCCTTTTCCTCTCTCTGACCAACATCTCATCTCATTTTCTCTATCTCGCTTCTCCCCTTCTCCACCTCCATCTACACCCCGGTTCTGCAGAAACCTGTGCTCTATTCACTTACCTGATTTTGAGTCCACTTTACGCTCCTCCCTCTCCTCTCTCAGCTCTGCTACAGACCCCGACAACCTGGTCAGGAACTACAACTCTGTCTTGTCCTCCTCTCTTGATCTACATGCCCCACTTTCTCTCTGCCGCACTCGCCCTTCTAATCCTAGACCCTGGCTAAATTCCCACACACGCATGCTGCGTTCCTCCACTCGTTCCTCTGAACGCCTCTGGAGTAAGTCTCACACTCTAGCAGACTTCCTTCACTACAAATTTATGCTATCCTGTTTCAACTCTGTCCTCTCGCAAGCTAAACAAGCCTACTTTTCTGCACTAATCAACATGCACAAGTCTAACCCACGCCGACTGTTCTCTGTCTTTGATACTCTACTCAAACCACCCTCAGCTGCCTCTCCTTCCTCCATCTCCGTTCAGGACTTTGCTGACTATTTTAAGGAAAAGGTGGAATCCATACGGCAGAACATCCCCTCTGTTTCTTCTTCCAATCCTACACCTCTTCCTAACTCTCCTCCTGCCTTCCTTGACTCTTTTTCCACTGTCTCAGAGGAGGATGTGTCGCTGTTGATCGCCATTTCTCCCTCTACCACTTGCCCTCTTGACCCCATTCCCTCCCATCTCCTAAAACCTCTTGCTCCTACTATAATCCCTACGCTCACACACATTTTTAACTCCTCCCTCTGCTCTGGAACCTTTCCATCCTCCTTCAAACATGCAACAGTCATACCATTACTCAAAAACAGCAAGCTTGACCCTACCTGTCTTTCTAACTATCGACCTGTCTCCCTCCTGCCTTTTGCCTCTAAACTCCTTGAACGTCTTGTATTCTCTCGCTTGCTTCATTTTCTCAACACCTATTCTCTCCTAGACCCTCTACAATCTGGCTTCCGCACTGCTCACTCCACGGAAACAGCCCTCACTAAAATAACTGACGACCTCCATGCTTCCAAAGACAGAGGTCATTACACTCTGCTCATATTACTCGACCTCTCTGCAGCATTTGACACCGTGGACCACCCTCTTCTCCTTCACATTCTCCATACTTTTCGTATTCGGAACAAAGCTCTATCCTGGATCTCATCCTACCTCTCCCATCGTACTTTCAGTGTCTCTTCTGCTAACACCTCCTCCTCCTCTATTGATCTCTCTGTGGGGGTACCCCAGGGCTCTGTCCTGGGACCTCTTCTCTTTTCTCTGTACACACTCTCTCTAGGTGACCTAATAACATCTTTTGGGTTTAAATATCACCTCTATGCTGACGACACACAAATATACTTTTCAACACCTGACCTTACACCTGCTATACAGACCAAAGTTTCTGAATGTCTCTCTGCTATATCATCCTGGATTGCCCTCCGTCACCTTAAACTCAACATGGCTAAAACAGAGCTCCTCATACTTCCTCCCAAACCTGGCCCTACTACCTCCTTCCACATTACTGTTGGAACTACGATCATCCACCCAGTAGCCCAAGCACGCTGCCTACTGGTCACACTCGACTCCTCTCTCACATTCGCCCCTCACATTCAAAACATTTCTAAAACTTGTCGCTTTTTCCTCCGCAATATAACAAAGATACGCCCTTTCCTCTGTTGCTCGACTGCTAAAACTCTGACTCAGGCCCTCATTCTCTCCCGTCTTGATTACTGTAAATTACTGCTGTCCGGCCTTCCTGCCTCTCACCTGTCTCCCCTACAATCTATCCTAAATGCTGCTGCCAGAATCACTCTACTCTTTCCTAGATCTGTCTCAGCATCTCCCCTCCTGAAATCCCTCTCTTGGCTTCCAATCAAATCCCGCATCTCACACTCCATTCTTCTCCTCACTTTTAAAGCTTTACACTCTTCTGCCCCTCCTTACATCTCAGCCCTAATTTCTCGCTATGCACCACCCCGACTCTTGCGTTCTGCTCAAGGATGTCTTCTTTCTACCCCCTTTTTATCTAAAGCCCTCTCCCGCCTTAAACCTTTGTCACTGACTGCCCCACACCTCTGGAATGCCCTTAACCTCAGTACCCGACTAGCACCCTCTCTATCCACCTTTAAGACCCACCTTAAGACACACTTGCTTAAAGAAGCATACGAATAGCACTGTGAACATTCTGTACACATGATACATAAAGCTTGGCCCCCTGCAGACGCACTTACCAGAACTCCCTCCTACTGTCTCTGTACGTTTTCCCTACCTACCAATTAGATTGTAAGCTCCTCGGGGCAGGGACTCCTCTTCCTTAATGTTATGTTTGTCTAAAGCACTTATCCCCATGACCTGTTATTTATATTATCTGTTATTTATTTGATTACCACATGTATTACTACTGTGAAGCGCTATGTACATTAATGGCGCTATATAAATAAAGACATACAATACAATACAATACAAGCGCTGCAGGAACGTCTGAATACCCAGTACGTCCCCACAGAGCAGTATGAGGAGCTAAAGGCCACGCTGCATGTCTTCAGAGCATCCTTGGAGGCGGAGCTTTGATACCAGGTGACTCTGTATGAGAGGGAGCGTGAGAAGGCTCAGAAACTGGAGCAAGAGCTGGAGAGACAGAGAGACTGTTCCATTCCCTTGAGTCAGTACACCTAGGAGAAAACAGACGCAGCGGCAACCTTGATGACAAAAATTACAGAGCTCCAGAATGTGAAGGAGACACTGATACAGACTCAGAGAAAGCAAAGTGCGCAGATAAATTCCCTGAGAAGAGACTTGCAAGACGCACTCAAACAGATTGAGACTCTGCAGACCAGTAACTTACAGATTCCTCCAATACGGAAAAAGGTATTGGCTCTGCCCAAGCACTGGTATCCCACAGTAACTAATGCCCGTGAGGACAAGGGTAAAGTGAGAGTTGGGGACTCCACGCACCTTCAAAACAAGATTACGAAGTTTGAGCCACCTAAGAAAGCACTAGCCAAACCTACAGCTGCCCAACAGGCAACAAACAGAGGTAGGAGTGCAGAATCAAAGCCAGAAGAATCCTTAGCTGAGGAAGCTGAAAAGATAGGACGTTCTCTGGAAAGAGAGGTGGAGGTGCAACTCAGTCCCAAAGAAGCTGAACTGGCAACTCCGTTGTGTGGAGGAGGTGCAGAAAGACCGCTTCAAGAGTGGAAAACTCTAAGAGCTAGTCCTAACTGCTCTACAACTGTTGCGACAGGCAGAATAAAGCCTTGTTTTAATTTCACCGTAAAACAATCTCCATTGTGTACCTCTGCACATGTCCTCCTACACTATGCAAATCACCTTTTAGGTGATAGATCATCATATTCTCTATTGGGTTATGATTCAATGGAGATATACCAAGAAACATTTAAAGGTCTTTTGCTGGAAGCACAAACAGAGGGTATTATATCTAAAGCAGAATTTCACTTTCATTTTAATAAACACCCTGGAACCCTTATAGTCAATGACGTCCAGCGTGTCCCAATATATGGATTATTTTTTACAACCATTTGTTGTCCAATTACGATCATATCTAAGGAACACGCTGCACGTCATTGACTCCATCTCCGGGATTTCATGGAAACCTACATACGTATGGGCCACGTGTGACGTGTCCTCATTATACACCTGTATAAATCATCAAATAGGGTTGAAGGCCATTGAATATTTTTTTAATTCTGATCCTTATTTTTCAAGTTTACAGAAAGATTTTATTTTAAAAGCCATTCATTTTATTTTGGAACATAATTATTTTTTATTTGAATTACAATATTATTTGTATAAATCTGTGGAATGGCCATGGGTCCCAGATTCGCCCCCAGTTACACTAACCTCTACATGGGATTGTGGGAGGATCTACATGTGTGCGGTGATGCGTGGCTAGGGGCGGGTCTGGTGATCTATGGCCGTTTCATAGATGACCTTTTATTAATTTGGGATGGAGAAGAGGAACTTCTTAGGACTACTCTTTTATCATTTGACGAAAATGATATGGGACTACATTTTACATATGAGACTTATAAGGAAAAAGCTGTCTTTCTAGATCTTGAATTTAGAATAGAGGGTAATGATACAAATTATAATGAAGACACATTTTAAACAGGTTGCCACAAATAGCTACATACATAATAGTAGCAATCACTACAAAAAATGGTTTGACAATATTCCAAGGGGCCAGTTTTCCCGGATTTGAAAGAATTGTTCCCTGGATTCTGATTTTTAGGTCCAGGGAAAGATCCTGGTTGATAAATTTGTAGCTAAAGGCAATAACAAAAAAAATCTTATAAACATATAAACAAATAGGTCAAATAATTCATGATAGCCTTTTAGCCAAGTCAAAAAATAAAAAATATGATCTATTGACAAATAAACATGATAAGACAGGAGAGAGTACACCCTTTAAATAACCAGTATTCATTACACAATTTAATAATGCAGCTTGGAAAATTAAATTTATCCTAAATAAATATTGGCCCATTATGTTAAATGACCCAATCATTGGTCCAGAATTGCCTTTAAAGATACCTATAGTATTTCAAAAAGCACGTAGTCTTAAAACATTGATAGCACCAAGTAAGTTAAAAAATATTCATAATAACATTAGGATGGGGAAACTTTAAAATGACAATTTCTCATGGGGGAGAACAAGATGTTTAACATGCAAGCACCTTAATAAAACTGACCAAGTTATTTCTATGCAAATGGATCTATACATCCAGTACAAGATAGGATCAATTGTCTATCCAAATTTGTTGTGTATAGTATTAGTTGTCCATGTGGACATCAATACATACTGTAGTGCCGACAAGTATTCTAAAACGAATCTGGGGCAATCACCAACAAGACCCAACTGCATAAAACAAAAATTCATACTAAAACAAAACAGGGGAAAAGCACTCCCACTAGTCTCACGCTTCTACAGCGCTTTCTCAAGGAGTATGCAGTAACACACAATGGGATAGGTTTTTAGCACCTTCTCTGCTGATTGGGACAACTGAAATCAATCTTGTAATTGATAAACACAGATTATGCGCACATAGTAATCACACTGATGATTTAGGCAAAAAACACAAAAATACAAAAGACTGAAAACAGAAGACAAAGAACAGAACAGACCAAAATGTTAGTAGTGAATATATCTACATTATAGTAATATTCGCATAGGATTATACAAAAAAAGCAACAGAAATGTATATGACTTGTAAAAAGGTCAAATGAAAGGAAATGTCAAAGGAGATAAAAACCTCAGAGATGGCAAGAGCTGATTAGATCAACGTTCTTGTTATCAATCTCTATCTATATCAAATAATGATAATATTTGTCATCAGTGGAAAACATAATGCTGGTAAGACATAATGTAACTGATTTATGACAAAAATCAAGCTATTAAATTTGTATAAAGATATTCCGCCATTTCTAAATGGGTTTGAATCCTCTATGTTCAAATATAAACCAGATTTCTTAGATGTAGTTGAATGATTTAAACAGTTAGACAAATGATCATGATATGACATTCTGTTAAACTCATGAAAATTAGATCTCATAAAGAATATACAAATTGACAGATATTTCCAAGAGGGCACCAGAATCATAATGAACAGTATAGCACAAAATCCAGAGAAGCATATAAAATTCCAAACCATTCATGTAAAGGAACGTTAGAATGTATTTGAATATACCAGAGAGGAGGGTGACAGAGAACATTTTGAATTTAATCAAGAAAATATTTAAAGTCCCATTCTGTGTTCAGTCCTTTAGGGATTAGTGTATCGAAGACAAAAATCCAATGAGCTTCTCTCCTATAGAGAGCATTAACCCTGTCACCACCCCTCTCATGGATCTTGACATGATCAATGGCAATGCATTTAAAGTTTTGTACAGACCCAGACTGACAGTGAGAAAAGTGTTTTGAGACTAGATGAGTCTCATCCTTTCTCAGAATCAGTCTGAGGTGCTCCATAATGCGCAACTTAAACATTCTGGTGGTGAGTCCAACATATCTTTTTTTGCATCCGCATATTAGAACATAAATTACGAATTCAGTGTTACTATTGGTGAAAGACACAATATCACAAGATCGGTCGCCCTCCATGTTGGTAAAGGTCTTAGATTTCAGGAAATGTTTACAAAATTTGCAGTGTCCGCATGGGAAACATCCTGTTAATTTAGGATATAATGCTTTCTTGACACTATGTGTATCTCTATTGAGCATACTTGGAGAGATAATGTTGCCCAGTGTCTGTGCTCTCTTGAACACAAACTTCAGGTTGACTGAAGTAATAATTTACAGGAAAACGGGGTTAAGTGCACAACTAAAACAGGGTCCCACGTGAAAAGCAAAAATAGTACTCTGAGAGCCCCACAATAATGAGGCAAGGTAAATATGACCTTAGTGTGGAAAATCACTTGAATGCGTCTGCAGGGGGTGGCTCAACACCCCTGCAGCTAGGAAAGTGAAACAAAAACATAGCGCACAACGCATATAGTGAAGTATGAAAAGATATATTAATCTATTAAAATATTAAAGTTCTGCGTACATCAATGTAAAAAACACAGGCAATGAGTGGGTAGAGTTACCACTCGCTGGAACTACTGGATCACAGCATGGCTCCTCAGCAGAGACATCAGAGGCACATCAGCAGCCAAAGTCATCCACTGGGATACCGTCCAAAGAACTCTGTGTAGTCCCCCAATCTTCAGGGTAACAGCATGGGAGGGAGCAGATGTAGGGTCCTGCAATAGAGCCCAGAGAACTCAACGTGTCTCGCACGCCGCTCCACGCACTTCCGGTGCGTCACTCGGGCTTACTGGTCGCTCGCTGATGATGTAGCAGGCCAATTCCTTCCTCACTGAGGCTAGGTAACAGTCTGAACACGCGCACAATGGTAACGCTACGCAATATAGGTTCTTGCTACGAAACGCGTTGGACAAGTGCCACACATCTGATATCAGTTGTTTTTGCTGTGTAAGGTACATTGTGCCTTTCTCTGTTGTCCGCTGTCGCCATGCTCCGTGGTTATCATTGTGCGCATGTTCGGACTATTACCTAGCCTCAGTGAGGAAGGAATTGGCCCGCTACATCATCAGCGAGCGACCAGCAAGCCCGAGTGACGCACCGGAAGTGCGTGGAGTGGCGTGCGAGACCCGTTGAGTTCTCTGGACTCTACTGTGGGACCCTACATCGGCTCCCTCCCATGCTGTTACCCTGAAGATTGGGGGACTATACAGAGTTCTTTGGACAGTATCCCAGTGGATGACTTCGGCTGCTGATGTGCCTCTTCTGAAGAGCCGTGCTGTGATCCAGTAGTTCCAGCGTGTGGTAACTCTACCCACTCATTGCCTGTGTTTTTTACATTGATGTACGCAGAACTTTAATATTTTAATAGATTAATATATCCTTTCATACATCTCTAGATGCGTTGTGCGCTGTGTTTTTGTTTCACTTGACTGAAGTAATGCCTCGTAAGAGAGGATCTAAAGAAAGGATGTCCCCGTGTTTTTTTTTTTTTTATAACTTTCATTTTTATTTGGTATTACAATGCATACATAATATCACCACCTATTGGCATACATTACGTAATAAGTAAATTTGTCAGCAGAACTGTAACATTTAGACGAGACAACAGACAAACTTAATAAACTACGAGTTTAACACACCACAAGGACATACATGACTAACTGGACTGGGATGGGACACAATTGGGTGTTGGGATAGGTCCGGGGTAGGGGGGGGGGGCACTTGAAACTGCTTCCTCGGAAAGGAGGAACTGCACCTTAATATATGGATCCATCGGGCCTGTTGTGGCTGCCCAAGGCGTTCTACGCTCTTTGTCTCTATGTCATCGTCAAGTCTGCTCCGTCTGCTCCGTCTGCTCCGTCTGCTCCGTCTGCTCCGTCAAAGGAGAACGCACCTACTCTTATCAGTGCAAGATAGTGGCGGCGTCCACCCCCAGGATGTCTGTTTGGGCTAATCATGGGGCCCATATTTTTAGAAATTTGGAGCCAGAGTCGTTGACCCAACTCGTCAACTGTTCCATCTGGCAAACATGTCAAATTCTGTTCCTGATTTTGGGTATGGTTGGTAATTCCTGCTGTTTCCATACTGCTGCAATCACGCACCTTGTGGCGGTTGCAAAATGCATATGTAACCCTTCTATGGTACCCCACCCGATATGAGATTGGGGGGTACACTCCTTCTGGTCACTCTGAGTGGTCTGGGTGCTGTGACCTGCTGGTAAACAGGAGGGCTGAGGTCTCCGCGGTGTTGTGGGGAGAACCAGGACAGGGACAGGAGGTGGTGTGGGACAGGTTACCTTGCTCTCTCTGGGTGGTGCAGTGCCTCCAGCCAGTAGGGATCCCCTGGGGTCTCCAGAGGAGAGACCCCCACTGACACTCCATTCTCCTCACACCAGGAACAGTGATACACACACAGCAGCTTCTTTCTGTGGTTCTTTATTCAGAGCAGCATACACAGCGTACAGCAGAACATCATAGGCCTGATCTTGCTCTCTACATTTCTGCTCATGGCAGCTTAACCTCCCCCCCCACTCCTTACCCAGGTGGGGCAAGAGGGGGAGAATGATTCTCTGTCCCCTCTCTTCACTCCTACTCCTACTAACTAACTGATATACTATATTTTTGGAGACAGGTCTCAATTTGAATATCCTCAGGGAGTGTCTCTAACTTTGAATCATTAAAACTCAAAGCTGGATACCGATTGGCTCACACACACATCAAGGGGTGTTCCAACCCATATCCACCCTTTGGATTAACATGCTGAAAGGTTGCTTAGGCCCGCCTCTGAATATTGCTACAATACTTCAGAGCTGAAACTCACAAACAGGCCAAATGAAGGAATTAGCCTTTCCACTGCCTGTTCTAACAGGACTGAAAGAGGAATGGCCCAGAATTAGCAATAGCTGCCGAAGGCCAGGCTATATACTCCCTCTGGTAAAACTCCAACCGTCCCGGCTTGGACTGCAGCAGGTATAACCCTTACCTTGCTGAGCAACACCTGTAAATTACATGAGCTGAAATGCAATAACTCCTATGCACTTCAGCTTGACAGAACTGACATACTCACTACTGCATGGACACAGATACATGGCAATACAGTGACTAACTAAACAGAACCATTTCTACTACAGCAGTAATAGAACACATTAATAGTAATGAGCAGGCTTCCTGATCATTCTCCGAGTATCATTAGGTAGATATGGGAACTCATAGCCCATCTTTTCACAATCCCCCCCAATGCACAGACCCTTCCAATTGCATAACAGACATAACATCATATTGTCCATAGGGAGCCACGGAGCTTCCAGGTGAAGAGGGCCTGGGGGTCAAGGGTCGCACCTTGGGACTGGTTTTGGGTGGGGAATGCGGGGCAGAAGGGGCAGATGACTCAGGGACTGGGGCCTCCGGTGACAAGGGGCCAGCACCAAAGTCTCTAGGGGGCACGTTCAGGGAACATTCCCCGGGAGGAGCAATGGCACAGTCCTGGGTCAAGTTCAATTTGCCCCTTCCTCTGCTCTTACAGCAGCGGCTTCAGCCAGCGCCTGGGCCTGAAGGGCCTCCTGGGACTTCTTCCACTCCCTGCATGTCAGGAGGAAAGGATCAACCGGAAGGGTAGTACTCACCGGAGCGGCCTGGATCTCTCTGGAGCTCACCCGGCCGGGCGACTCGGCGGCCATCTTAGCTCCCAGTGGTGGAGTAGCAATGGTAGTCGATGCAGTCATCAGGGGTGGTGCCGGCCGGCACTTCTCCTGCTGACGCCGCAGATACAGCTCCACAGCTTTCTGGGCTTGATCCCAGCGGGGATCTGTAGACAGGATATGCAGCTCACTGCCATGAGTAGCAGGGCAGATCCCAGCCGCATCGGGTACGTGGGAGGCATCGGCCGATACCTCTGTGGTGTAGCACCCACGCTGGCAGCGTGGATCAGATGGAAGGCACCGGCAACATTTACTGGAACTGACAGCTCCATAGCATACTCGGGTACGGTGGAGGTAATGGTAGAGACCTCAATGATGTCATCAGCCTCTGTGCTGCTGACAGGCTTCTCAGCACACAGGCCCAGTCTCTCATAGTGGAGCAAGCAAGACAGCCTGGCAGACACAACCACCAGTGTTTGAAGTGGAAGTGCATCTGGCCTCTCACTTCCTGTTGCTCCGTGGAACACACTTAGCTCCTCCCCCTTGTAGATAGGATAGTCCAATCCAGAACAAGCAAAAGGGGAGGTGTTTGAACAGTTCCCACACTTTCTTGCAAGCTGAAGAGCAACACAAGCTTGCAAAATGCAGAAATCTTTGCAAAACAGCACATGGCTTCCCTGGTAAAGTGGGAAACGCCATTTTGAGCACAAAGAGAGTCCATGCGGCCCCCAGAAGAGCTGGAGCCGCCATTTTGAGAGCACAAAATACATGACATCCCTGTAGGAGCAGGAAACGCCAGATTGAACATAGTCCAGCACAGTGGGGTCTCCGTTTGCATTCAGGAGCCACAAATACATTTCTGTCCCTGTAATCTTTGAGTATCACACACCCTGGGGTAGCATCAGGGAACGCCTCGCACAGGGACGGCAGTAACTCTTACTGCTGGGTGCACAGGGACCTACAGACATTTCCCATGTAGTCCCTGCCCCCTTACCTCTCTCTTCGTCGTGGGGTGCAGAAGGGTGGCCACACTTCCCTGGGGACGCCTCAAGTCAGTCGCCCCAACTGCAGTGCCATTAAGGGACCGCCAGCTCCCTGGTGAAGCCTCAGGGACCTGCCTCCCTTTTCTTCTTAGATGGGGTGCACAGGGGTCATAGGCGTAATCCCCAGAGTTCCCTGTCCCCTTCACTCTCCGCTGTGGGTACAGGAGGGTGGCCACACTTCCCTGGGGACGCCTCAGGTCAGTCGCTCCTGCTGCAGTGCCATTAATAGGCAGCCAGCTCCCTGGTGAAGCCTCAGGAACCGGCCCCTATTTTCTTCTTGGTAATGTAGATGGGTGCACAAAGGTCCTATGCAATCATAGAGAAGCCTCTGTCCCCTTGAAGTGCATGTAAAGACGTACGCTCCCTGGTGCATAGCCACCAGGAATAGTCCCACAGCAAGGTCTTCTTCATTAGGGTAACCCCCTCCCTGGGGGAGCTTCAAGGAGGGGTTCCCTCATGGCAGAGTCTATGGCTGCTGTTCTGTGCTGCATACAAAGTCTTTGAAACTGCTGCATGGTCCTCTGTCGTTGAAAACCTGTCCCGTTGAAAAACCTGTCCTGTTCTGGGGAGCAGTCCTCATATCATCTCATCAGTGCCTCCAATTGTAACCCTTCTATGGTACCCCACCCGACATGAGATTGGGGGGTACACTCCTTCTGGTCACTCTGAGTGGTCTGGGTGCTGTGACCTGCTGGTAAACAGGAGGGCTGAGGGCTCTGCGGTGTTGTGGGGAGAACCAGGACAGGGACAGGAGGTGGTGTGGGACAGGTTATCTTGCTCTCTCTGGGTGGTGCAGTGCCTCCAGCCAGTAGGGATCCCCTGGGGTCTCCAGAGGAGAGACCCCCACTGACACTCCATTCTCCTCACACCAGGAACAGTGATACACACACAGCAGCTTCTTTCTGTGGTTCTTTATTCAGAGCAGCATACACAGCGTACAGCAGAACATCATAGGCCTGATCTTGCTCTCTGCATTTCTGCTCATGGCAGCTTAACCCCCCCCCTCCTTACCCAGGTGGGGCAAGAGGGGGAGAACGATTCTCTGTCCCCTCTCTTCACTCCTACTCCTACTAACTAACTGACATACTATATTTTTGGAGACATGTCTCCAAAAATATCCTCAGGGAGTGACTCTAACTTTGAATCATTACAACTCAAAGCTGGATACCGATTGGCTCACACACACATCAAGGGGTGTTCCAACCCATATCCACCCTTTGGATTAACATGCTCAAAGGTTGCTTAGGCCCGCCTCTGAATATTGCTACAATACTTCAGAGCTGAAACTCACAAACAGGCCAACTGAAGGAATTAGCCTTTCCACTGCCTGTTCTAACAGGACTGAAAGAGGAATGGCCCAGAATTAGCAATAGCTGCCGAAGGCCAGGCTATACATAACCAATTTGTGTGTCGCATTGGACACACCCTGAGGCCGTCTGGCCACGAGGAACAGCCACGGGTCCAGGGGGACTTCCAAATTGAGGATCCTTTGTAGCCATTCTCTAATAGATTTCCAAATCGGGACCACTTTCGGGCAGGACCACAGCATATGTTTTAAATCAGCTACTTCCCCGGACTGTTTTGGGCAGAGCAAGGAATAGCCCTTGACAAATTTAGATAATTTCAATGGGGTATGGTACCACCGCATGAGGACTTTATATGCGTTCTCCCTTAACATGGCACATATTGAGCTTTTGGTTGCCGCTTGCAATATTTGGTCCCATTCCTCGTCCTCTAACGTCTCCCCTAAATCTGTCTCCCACTGTCGCATATATTTCAGTTGAGGGGCATCCGAAGTCTCCGGACAGATCACCTCCCTATACATCCTAGAGGTTAGTCCCCTTGTGTCCATTTCTCTGGAACACAGCTGTTCAAAATTGGTTCGTGCGGGACGAACCGGGAATTTATTATAGAATGCCCTGACCTGGAGGAATCTAAATAGTTCGGTGTTGGGTAGCTTTTTCTCATCCTTAATCATATCGAACGTCTTGATAAATTTACTTCCTTCCAGGTCTTTCAATCTTAGATACCCCGCCTGCGTCCATTTTACAAATTTGTCACCTAACAGCCCTGGAGCAAAATCCGGATTCCCCACCAAGGGGGTCATCAATGACGGTTGTGTGGTTAATTTAGCTTTAAATTTAGATGACTCCCAGACCGCCAGCGAGTTCGCAACTGCGCAGAGTGGCAACCCTAATGATTTCTTACACTGTTTCGGAAGCCAGATCAGATCATGAAGTATTACTGGTGCGCAACATTCTGTTTCTAGGGCCACCCATCTTCTCTTTGTTGGGTTCGAGTGCCACTGGACAATTTGGCATAGTTGTGCTGCCTTATAGTATGCCAACAAGCAAGGTACCGATAACCCTCCTCTCGTCACTGGTTTTGTCAGTATGTTTTTCGCAATTCGTGGGCTTTTTTTTTTCAAATGTTAAATACCTCCGAGGGAAAACCCTGGTGTCGCACCCTTGCTGTGGGACCATTGTAGAGGGCTAGTATTGCCTCTAGGAGGCGCCCTTCGAACCCAAACGCCCCCATCGTCTCTCTGAGGTAGGGCCAATCAACCCTATCAAAGGCTTTTTCGGCATCTAGACTCAACACCTTAGACGGGATATTTTTCTTCTTTGCCAAATCGATCAAATCTACAATCCATCTGGTATTGTCTGCTGCCTGCCCCCAATAAAGCCTACTTGATCCGGATGAATCAGCCCCGGAAGGACAATGCCCACCCTGTTAGCTATTAATTTAGAGAAGATTTTAGTATCCGAATTAATCAGGGATATTGGCCGGTAGCTCTTATAGTCTGCCGGGTCCTTACCGGATTTGTGGATCAACGAGATGGATGCTTGGAGCATCTGTGCCGGGAAGGGCGCCCCTGATAGAATCCCATTAAATAACGTCAGCAAGTGGGGAGCCAGAATTTTGACAAATTTTTTATAGTATAAATTTGAAAATCTGTCTGGGCCAGGGGCTTTGGCTGGTTTAAGGGACTTCATTACCTCAGTTAGTTCCTCCAGGGTAAAGTCACCCTGTAGTGCCTCCCTATCCTCCCTGCTCACGGTAGGTAAATTCACCTCTTTTAAGAAATTCTTTAGTGTTTCTGCGGTCTTTTGGTTGGGGATGACCTTATTCCCATCATATAGTGACGCATAGTAATTCTTAAACACTTCCACTATTTGGCTAGGATCGGAAGTAAGGTCCCCCCCCCGGGATTTAATGGACGCTATACGAAAATTTGGAAGCTTGTTTCGGAGCTTTTATTTTCGCTTCGTTCTCCCTTTTCCTTTTGCCTGCTATGCTCATCAATGTCCCCCTCATGGTAGCCTTATGGGCCTCCCATAGTGTGGATTGCGAAGTCACACTGCCCTTGTTTTCACGGAAATATTCTTTAATCCATTCGCCAATTACTTTTTCAGTAGCGGGGCATTTTAAAAGTAGCTCATTGAGTTTCCAATTTGCTCTAGGTCTGTCTAGTGTATCTAACGTGTACCTCAGCTCGATTGGTGCGTGGTCGGACCAGGAGATTCCATGTATCTCGGTGTGACCAACCACTGGGACCACTCTATTTGATACTAGGAGGTAATCTATCCGACTGTAACGGTTATGAGGGTGGGAAAAAAAATATATTCTCGCGCGCCTGGGTGCTGCTCCCGCCAGACGTCTATCAGCTGGCAGTCTTGCAGGCCCTTATGTATGGATAGTACATCTTGTTTGTGGGATGGGTTAAGTCCTGTACATCTGTCAAGGTCAGGGTCTAATGTGTGTTTGAGATCGCCTGCTAGGAAGATATGTCCCTGCGCGACACTGTGTAGTTTGTTGAAAAGCTGTGTAAAGAATGCTGAGCTCTTGTCACACGGGGCATATACCAATGCCAATGTCAGAGGTTGGCTCTGTATCATACCAATGAGAATGAGGAATCTACCTTCAGGATCTAGATAATGTTTATGTATGGTTAACGCAAGATTATTGTGTATTAGAATAGCTACCCCTCTTTTTTTGGCAGTAGCCGAAGCTAGATAGAATGTTCTATAATGTTTATCTAGATATTTAGGGTGATTAGTGCGTGAGAAATGGGTTTCCTGTAAGAAGATTATGTCAGCTTTCAGACGATTCTGCGAGATAGATTAAGAACATCACCCTCAAAAGGGATTTTTAACCTGTCTTCGGTCATCCTAACAAATGACCAAAAAAGAGTTCTAGACAGGGGCCTAACCTTTTCTCGTTCATGCGGACCAAGTGCTTTTCAACTGTACACAGACCTCCAGAAGTTTGTTCGCAATCTTACTCTAAAGAGACATTTTATAAAACTTGATTTAGAAAATATTTCATCTAATGTGGGAACAGAACTTAATGCTGACTTACCCGCAACTCCACAGACTAAGATTGAGAACAATGAAGGGATCTGTACACATACCCATTTTAGAGGGAAATCCAAATTTTATCCTGCGCATTCTAAAGGCCACCACATAGAGACTTTTTTTAATATGGTTAATAAAGATTTTAACCTATTAACAAGCTGTGCAAAAAGTGGTAATATAAGACACAATCTAAGTAAAAATGAAGCATTAGCTCTAAAACTCCTGCAACAAAATAAAGATCTGATTATCAGACAAGCTGATAAAGGGGGGGGGTGTTGTGTTACAAAACAGAAAAGACTATGAGGGAGAAGCCCTGCGACTCCTGAACGACACCTCCTCATATATGAGATTAAAAAAAGATCCTACTGTAGAATTTTTAACTCTTTTAAAGAATTTACTAGATGAAGCCCTCACGACTAATGTCATTGAAAAGAGCGAGTATGATTTCCTATATTCTAGCTGCCCAAGAACTGCCATCTTTTATCACCTCCCTAAAACGCACAAAAGTTTAAAGAATCCACCCGGTAGACCGATTATATCGGGAATTGAGAGTTTAACGGCCAACCTATCCCAATATGTCGACTATTTCCTCCAACCCTACGTAGCAAAACTGCCCTCATATTTGAGAGACTCCACCTCAGTGCTAAACCTTTTGGAAAGTTTTGAGTGGAAAGACTCGTTCAGGTGGCTTACCTGCGATGTGCAGGCCCTCTACACTAATATACCTCATGTAGAGGGCCTCACAGTTGTTGACTCCTTTCTAGGGGAGGATGTAGATCTACATCCTCTAAACAGGAAATTTGTTTTGGACTCAATACACTATATACTAAAACATAATTATTTTATGTTTTTAGATTAATTTTTCTTACAGGTTTGCGGAACTGCTATGGGCACTAAATTTGCCCCAAGCTTCGCAAACCTGTACATGGGAGGATGGGAAAATGATTACATATATAACAATAATCCCTTTAGGAATAACATCATAATATGGCGTCGTTTCATAGACGATATCCTGTGCATATGGGATGGCGACCAATGTTCAATCAATCAGTTTATACAGCATATTAATAAGAACGATAGGAATTTGACCTTTACCCATGTAGATAATGACAAAGAAATACACTTTCTAGACCTTAGTCTTATGGTAGAGGAAGAAGGAAAAATAGTGACCAAAACCTATTTCAAGGAGGTTGACTCCAACAACCTCCTTTTAGCCACTAGCAATCATAAAAATACCTGGATTAGGAACATACCGAGTGGTCAGTTCTATAGACTCAGAAAAAACTGCAGTTCAGATATAGACTTTGAAGAACAGGCCAAGAAATTGACTCTGAGATTCCTAGAAAGAGGATATCATCTTGAAAAATTGAATAATGACCTTGAAAAAGTGAGGAAAATGGAAAGAAAGACAATGCTAGTACCTAAGAGAAAAAAGCTGAAGAACTTACAGGAGAATGAGGGTAAATGTAATGTGTCCTTTATCACGAATTTTAATTCAATGACTGGTCCAATAGAAAAAAAAATAAAAAACATTGGCCAATTTTGGCAAATGATTCATTACTGAGCGCCCACATTTCGAAATTCCCGAAATTTATATATAGAAAAGCCAAAAATCTGAAGAACACACTATCACCGAGCGATATAAAAATAAAAGAACATCTGAATGGTGATAAGAAATGGCTAAGTGCTAAACCTATTGGGAATTTCAAATGCGGTAAGTGCTCAGTATGCAAACATTTGCACCCAGAGAAAAAGTCTTTTATGTGTAAAACAACTGGAAAAGTCCACAATATAACGATTTTATATATTGTAATACAGATCACATAGTATATGTGATAGAATGTCCATGTGGCCTATTATATGTAGGACGCACCAAGCGGCCATTAAAAGTGCGCATACAGGAACACCTGCGCAATATCAGGATAGGGTATATGAAGCACAGCCTATCAAAGCACTACGCTCTGTGTCATTAGAGTGACCCCTCCTCCCTATTATTTAAAGGGATCAAATATGTATCAAGAAATAGAAGAGGGGGAGACAGGGTAAAAGAACTATCAAGGCAAGAAAACTTTTGGATACATAAGCTAAATACCCTGTATCTGGGGGGACTGAATGAGGATATAGACATCTGGTCCTTATATTGAATTATCCTCTTAAACTTGTATATCCTATATCTAATTATTTTATCTATTTTATATATATATATATATATCTATATTTCATTAAAATTTATATTTATACTTATATTCATTTTTATATATTCTTCTATAGACTCAGATACTCCGCTGTCCTTTTTATCTCCCATTTTAGAATATCCTATTAAATGAATATGTATTTTCAAATCCCATTAGTGGTCATTTGCACTTTAGACCTTTATTTAAAAAATTGTTAAGGTTGGTCTGCTATGTATATATATATATATACTTTTTGCATTTTCTATGGAGATATGTGGTCTCCAGTGGTTCAGGGGTATATGAGCAGGAGCAGGAGCAGTATAGCTTATTGAGCCTTTCGGGTATGCTATTTGTTCTTTCCTGCCTATGCACTAACATCCCTCTCTTTATTTTAGAATCAACCATCGCGCATATTAAATATATTTTTTTAATTGTTTGTCTTCTCGAGTGTTAATAAAGTTAGAACTGTTTGTGTTAGGTTGCCTCTAGCAACAGCTAGTGTGTATAGATCGAGCCGTCGACTCCTCCCCGCCTCTCTCCCATTGGTTGAGGCGAGTGATTGATGGACCAATGGGACACTGGCGCGGGGTATTTAATTTCGATTATTTCCACCTTTATTTATTCCCTGATGAAGAAACCTGCGGGTTTCGAAACGCGTTGGATAGTGTATTAATACGATATACACTGCCCCACTGTTGTGAACTGACCCAGCAAACTTGCGCTATTATCGGCGAAAATCTTCCGGTGACGTCACCAACCAGGAAGTGCCTGAACGGAGGAGGGAGAGCGGAAGCTTGTTGGCGTGCGTCCCCCTTTGAAACAGCTGTCCCGTGTGGGCTGAAAACGTGCTGGACGCTTTGTGGGAGCAGGGACTGATAAAAGACCCCATTCTTTACCCAAAGAGGAACCGGTGGCCACGAGGAAAATCTTCCTATACCTGTGACGACATCATATCCGGCTTTCACGTGGTGTTTGGGTAAAATATCCCAGAAATGCTTGTTTAAAATCAATTTGATGTACGCACATTACTTATCTTATTCACTGCTATTGTTAATATAACTTTTAATCGCACTATGAGCGTCTTGCGCTGTGTTTTTTGTGTTTTTATCGATTATATTCTTTGAATGCAATTCTACGTTTGACTGGACTGTTAAATCCTTTAACATTATGTGATATCATTGTTAGCTCTTTACTCATCTTGAGTGTGTTGGGTGACTGCTCCGTAGTCTAGGTCCTGTGGGCTGGCTGCTGATATAACTTTGACGAAGGCCTGAGGGCTGAAACGCATCAGAGGATCCACCAGCTACACATGTCTGTTTAATAAAACCTTTTTGTAGTCACCACCCATGTCTACACCCTGTTTTTCCACGGCTGTGCAGCGCTATCCTCCCTGCTTTGCTGGATGATTTTTCCTGCCTTCTACTGCTGCTACGCACGCCGGATAACCGTTGCACACGGAGGAGACCACCGCTGGTCAGGTGACAGCCGTGCGCGAGGCCGCCAACACGCCGGGAGTAGCGGTGCCACATTTACACAACAGCTGAGCTGAGGCAGTATCGGGCATTTCCCCACCTCGCTAACACCGGAGGAGATCACTGCCGGTCACTTGAACGCCCCACGTGACGCTGCAGTCACGAAAGGGTTGGCAACATTGCATCATTACCACTGAGGACTTCACACCAGGCTATTTCACCCTCCTCAAACCGTGAGTTATACAGCAACCATTGGTGCCCAGAGCTGGGCCAGTTGCTATCTGATATTTAAGGTTTATGAAGACTTTTACTTACACTATGCAACGGTTATTTAACCTCTTCTGACGCACCTGACAGGATATACATGTGTATCCAAATCTCCTCTCCTATACTAGCTATGAACAAATCGAATAACGAATAACGTTCTCTTGTAACGAGTTCTTTGCTCCTTGTACTTCCCTGTACGTTAACTTTCCCCTTCCCCCTGCTCTGTGGTGACGTGTTGCCCCCCCATTTTTGATTATAAGTGAAGGCTGGTGTCGCTGTGCAATGTGTGCTTTTTTGGCCTAACTGTGGCCCATATCCACTACACTGTTTACCTCTATCCTCTATACCCTGTTTTTGAGTTCTCCTTTGTCGCGTTCTCTGGGTGGTCTTTTGAGCTTAACTTGTAGACCCTCCTCCTCTGGTTTCTCATCCTTTCTTGGTCTTTCCTATCGTCTCCCTTTAATCCTACCTTGCTCTTTCCTATCTTACGCTTATCTTTTAGTCTAGCACTTCCCCCTGCCTTCTTGTCAACTTACATTGCCTTCCTCTTCTCTTTCCTCTTCCTCTTCCTATTCTTGCTGATCTCTGTCCTCTATGGCTACCTCCTCTTTCTAACTTCATCACCTTCTGTTACTTTCTTCTCAGATCCTCCTCTCTTAATCTAGCACTTCCCCTAACCCCTTCATCTGCATGCGCGGAAGCAAGGAGCATGGAAGCTTAACCTGGTAGCTCCGTGCCTCACTCCCTGCATTTTTGAAAAAAACAATCGAATAACCGCACTGCAACTAAATAAATAAACAACATATCACAGATATAACACACGGGATGCCTAAAAAGATATCCAAAACCCCCCGGAAAAAGGGGCTCCCGGAGTATTTTGGAGGAAGCCATTCGAGCAGGGCTGCAGCAGTAATGGCGCCTACCTCCCGCACAGGATCAGAATCTGAAGGTGAGGGAGAACCCGGGGAGGATCAGGGCCTCCTGCCTGTACGGCGCTGCAATTTCAAGCGCTTATACACTGGCGACACACTTTATTCGAGCTCGGCTAGTCCCACGAATTCGGGTATACCCGGGTGTATTGAGGTTTGTGACTGTTTTCTGCCCGAGTGCATTGAGGTATTTTCCAGGCAGGGATTGAAGCATTTTATTCCCGCTGGCTTCAATACTGCACAGTATATATATATATACTGCATTACAATTCATGAATTTATGCCATCTGGTAGACACGCGAAGCATTGCAGCCTATTAAATCCTAATCATTATCATTTAACAGATCAGCCGCCCGTCAGCCAGGCATGAACCCAGGCTGGGAAGGCAAACGCAACGGGGCTTGTCAGAGGTGAGGAGCGGCGCATTCCAGGTATCTGCCAGGTACATACTGGGTATTTGCTCGAATAAAGTGTGTCGGTGCAGTACACGGACCTGAAATCGATGCTCCAAGCTGAAATAAGAGCTTTAGGCAAGGAGGTGGGGAGCCTGGCGGCAAGAACACACAAACTCGAGGTGAAGGTGGATGCTAACGCTAAACTGGGCCTCCGCAATGAAAAAACAACAACTGACTTACAGGCACAGATCAACGAGATAAAAGAGAGACAAGAGGACGCCGAAAACCGCGACCGCCGAAATAATGTCCGCCTGTGGGGGATCCCAGAAGATGTGGGGGATTGTGAGGAGTTTGAGGCGCGGTGGCTCACGAATCTATGCCCGGAGTCTTCACCAGATAAGCTGGGAATGGACAGGTGCCACAGGGCGCTACGGTCCAGGCCACAACAGATGGAACAGCCGCGAGATATTATAGTGCGGCTCCACAACTATAAGACCCGAGAAGAGGTGCTACAGCATGCGAGGAACACACCTGTCATGGAGTTCGAGAACGCCAAAATAGCCGTGTTCCAGGATATCGCCCCAATCACCTTAGCCCGACGCAGAGGACTGTGGCCCATTACCAAACAGCTCCAGGATAACGCAATCCGTTATCGCTGGACATTTCCATTTGGACTGCTTGTGGTCCGAAATAGCCGCCCCATCAGTATGAAAGCCCCAGAAGAAGGACCGGCGTTCCTCAAGAAGTTGGGGCTGCGTACAGCCCCATCGGGTACCGTAACAGAGGACGCAGTACCAGGTCCATCATGGACCACGGTCGGAGGCACGATTGAGGAAAGGGCCAGCCAGGGCTGAAGAAACCTGCATTTACGCAGTTCCACCACAGTTGCAGGATTAATAAAAGTTGAAAAAGTTGTTGTTAATCGCTTTACAAAAGTGCTCCAATACCCTGGACAATTACATAGAGCCCCTTATCTCTACCCCTAAGAACGCTGGTGGACGTTGGCACAATCCTCTTAATGAAACAAAAGAAGAGATGGGGGAGCACAATGTGAGGGGGATGTAATATCTTTCGCTGACGGTCAATGTGGTGTTTTAGACTCTATTGATCCCTCATAGAAAGAAAAACTCCTTGGATAGGGAGTTTGCGTACAGATGTGTAATCACAGGGTTAGATGGAATAATAAATAAATAAACTTACACGGCCTTGTGTAAGTTGTATCCCATCAAGGTTTCTTTTACTTCTTTTCGTGTCTTGCTTCTGAATGGTGGTGCTTCTTTCTTTCTGGTCCTTTTTTCTCCTTTGGGTCGGTGGATTCTTGACTGTAGTTCGCCTCTTGTGCGGATGTAAGTGTAAACAATAAAAGAAGGCAATTAGGCACATACATACACAAGTCTGCTACGGTATGGGGGTGGAGCAATATGATATTGCATGTATCAGATACTGATGGATAATATCCCACTCACAAGGCCTAATGTGAGTGATCTCCTATATCCGTATCTTGTTAACACCAATGCGATTAACCAATCCTTGGGTGGATAACATATAGCCAATGACCAGGGCTCAAATGTTCAAACCTGGTGGGGGAGGGGTAAAGGGATATACCAAAATACTCACACGGGCCAGTGTGAGCACACACTCATAGAGGTATCTTTGATACTCCGGTAGCAATGATGGTAGGTGAACACCTAAGGGCCACACACAAATTTAAGTGGACTCAGGGACACTGAACACTATGGGAGGTGAAATCTTTATTAAAACTAGCATAGAATAAGCAATACACTTTTAAACAGTACGGGGGTAGGAAATATAAAAACAAAGAAGCCACTGCTGCTTCTTAAATAGGGAGAATAAAACAGCAAAAGGAAATTCTAGGTGGTTAGTGGGCACAAAGTCTCTTTTCTCCGCGTCCGGATGAAGAGAGTTTCCACAGCACCTCCGGTTCCTCACTGAGTGCTGCACGGATCCAAAGTCGATGAGCTACGCGTTTCGCCCTGAACAGGGCTTCCTCAGGCTCGTTGAAGGTGGAGTGGCTGGTTTCTAGTCCCTTTAAATAGGCACTGGTTCTATCCTCCATGATTGGTAATTGGCTTCTGGCTCCCTGCTCTACGGAGAGCCGCCATCTTGATTGATGCGTGCATTTCCTGTGGTGGGCGCCCGGTATGACGTCAGTGGTTTGCGCCCTCGTGGTTGAAAGGGTTCCTGCATAAATCACTGCGCATGCGCTTTCCAGATCAATCCGTAGTCCCATAGTTTTCAATGTGATCTGTCCCATAATCTTTCTTCTGTTGAACATCCTCATATGTCCTGTTCGCTCTCGGTCTTAGTTTTAAGTCCCTCATGAGATTCTAAAATACATAGACAGGGGTTTGTGTATATCCATCTTTGTGGTGTTAAAAAGAGCAGATTATTTTCATCATGGTGATAGCAGAATATGCAATGTATCATATAAAATACATTAGACTCAATGGGTGATCCTTATAATGTATGACTTACTGATTTCAGAGTTCCTATAACAGAATCTTAATATAATTGTTGTTCATTTTGTTTAGATATTAATCAAATTGTCGTGCAATTATGACAGTCATATAACATAACATCCATTCATTGTTAACAAATGAAGTCCAGACTGTGGTAAATGCAGGCTATGATGAAATCTATATATACATAAAAGTTGATGCTATAGTAGCATTTTCACATGCCATGTGTGTTCAAATGCCCATGTTGCTGTAGGTGTTGTGAATAGGATATGTAATCAAACATAATGAAATTTAAAAAGAGTTTTAAAAGATACGTTAAAAATATGTGTATAAATGTTATTTAAAAAAAAATTAATTTTTTTTTTTTTTTTTTATTTCTTAAAAAAGGACAATGAATATAGAGATTCAAGGAGTGGAACTAGGTTGTGCCCCTACTCGATGTGGGACCCTCTTGGTGTCAATTTATGCCATAAAGGATACCCTAATCCCATTCGCTTATATAAAATGGATCCCGGGATGTATAAATGCATAAAGAGGTGAGAGCAAGATATTACATAAAAGCCCCTAGGTCTATGTCAATATTCATCCCCCTTGGTGTTAAAGTTTTTAATTTGTAAATCCAGAATGTTTCACGTTGGCATAATTTACGCAGCCTGTCCCCCCCTCTCCAGTGGGCATCCACTCTCTCAATCCCTTTATAGGTTAATGCTCCTGGATTACCCCCATGTACTAGACTGAAGTGTTTGGAGACGCTATGTGTCATTAGCTGCTTCCGTATATTTCCCATGTGTTCCAGTACGCGGACTCTCAAAGGTCTTGTAGTACGCCCCACGTACTGGAGACCACATGGGCATGACAGGAGGTATACAATGTAATCTGTACGGCAGTTTAGGTTTTGTTTAATTTTAAAAACCTCTTTCGTGATATTAGAGGTAAATTCCGTCTTTTCCCCTTTCGTGACTTGTTTACAAGCCTTACAGCCGAAGCAACTAAAAAAAACCATTGGCGAAGGTAGCCAGTTTTGAGTCTTAGTCACTTCCACTTTCTTGAAGACACTGGGGGCTAGTTTTGATTTTATACAGGGTGCTTTTCTGAAGATTACTCTTGGGACATCTGGAATATGATTTCTCAGAACAGGGTCTGTTTGTACTACATGCCAGTGTCGTTTGATGATGTGTTGTATCCTATTGGCATCCGAATTAAATGTGGTGATGAACGGTGTCTTGAAATCGGAACTTTTAACTTTAACTTTTGATTCTAATATATCAGTACGTGTTAGATTATTTGTTTTTTCTAGTGCTGATTTTATGAGGTCTGGCTCATAGCCTCTATCTTTGAATCTCCCTTCCAGAATCTGGGCTTGGTCCTTAAATATACTGTCATCAGTACAATTCCTTTTTATACGCCTGAATTGGCCATAAGGTATGTTTCGAAGCCATTTCTGGTGATGGCAGCTTGATGTAAGTAAAACATTATTGGCATCAGTGGGTTTAAAAAAGGTTTTGGTTTTAATAGTTGAATGATCTATGTAGATAGTTAGATCTAAAAAAATTATATTCGATTTGCTGTATTCTGAGGTGAACTCCAAATTTACGTCATTATCGTTAATGTATTTGATAAAATTTAGTAGTTCTGTCTCTTCCCCCTTCCATATGAATAGTATGTCGTCTATGTACCTGTGCCAGGAGACCAGGTTCGCACTATAAGGATGTGTTGACCAAATGTTCGCTTCCTCCCATTCCGCCAAAAAAATATTGGCGTAACTGGGTGCAAACCTGGTCCCCATCGCGGTACCGCACAGCTGGAGGTAAAAAATGCCATTAAACCAAAATGCATTATGGGTTAAAATAAACCTAATAGTGTCTGTGATAAAATTGCGCTGTTCCTTTAGGATTGTGCTATCCCTCATAATGATCCTGTCAACTGCCTCGAGGCCATCCATGTGTCTAATGCTTGTGTACAGGGATTTTACGTCGCATGTTGCCAATATAAAATCATCTTGCCACTGTGTGTCGTTGAGTATGTTTATGACTTGTGTTGTGTCTTTGAGATACGATCGACCCGCTGTTGCATATTTTTGTAGAAAATGGTCTAGGTATTCCGACAGGTTCTGTGTTAGGGAACCGATGCCCGATATAATAGGCCTGCCTGGCGGGGTTTCCATACACTTATGCACTTTCGGCAGGAAATAAAATACAGGAAGGATTGGGTTATCCTGATGGATATACTCCCATTCCTTATTGTTGAGGACCCCCAGGTCCTTACCTCTGCCCAGAATGATGTCTAATTCCTGCTTGTGAACTTTTGTTGGATTCTGGGTTAGTTCTTGATACGTAGTCCTATCCCCCAAAATTCTATTTGCCTCTAAAGTCCACTTAAATTTGTGTGTGGCCCTTAGGTGTTCACCTACCATCATTGCTACCGGAGTATCAAAGATACCTCTATGAGTGTGTGCTCACACTGGCCCGTGTGAGTATTTTGGTATATCCCTTTACCCCTCCCCCACCAGGTTTGAACATTTGAGCCCTGGTCATTGGCTATATGTTATCCACCCAAGGATTGGTTAATCGCATTGGTGTTAACAAGATACGGATATAGGAGATCACTCACATTAGGCCTTGTGAGTGGGATATTATCCATCAGTATCTGATACATGCAATATCATATTGCTCCACCCCCATACCGTAGCAGACTTGTGTATGTATGTGCCTAATTGCCTTCTTTTATTGTTTACACTTACATCCGCACGAGAGGCGAACTACAGTCAAGAATCCACCGACCCAAAGGAGAAAAAAGGACCAGAAAGAAAGAAGCACCACCATTCAGAAGCAAGACACGAAAAGAAGTAAAAGAAACCTTGATGGGATACAACTTACACAAGGCCGTGTAAGTTTATTTATTTATTATTCCATCTAACCCTGTGATTACACATCTGTATGCAAACTCCCTATCCAAGGAGTTTTTCTTTCTATGAGGGATCAATAGAGTCTAAAACACCACATTGACCGTCAGCGAAAGATATTACATCCCCCTCACATTGTGCTCCCCCATCTCTTCTTTTGTTTCATATATATCAAGGGTCCAGGATAGACCCTAGTGGGGTAATTTGAGTCACACGAGGACTTTTCAAGAGAACTTCGATTAAGGTTGTATTATACCCTTTCAATCTTTAAAATACACATCCATTAACCAAGCGACGGTTAGAGCTAGCGCCCGAGTAACACACAACAACTCTTCTTTTATCCAAACCACTCGTTGGCAGCTCCTCTTTTTCTCTGGCCTATCAGACATCATCTGAGCCATCCGCTATGGACTCAGAGTTAAGAGATTTAGAACCAGAGATGGACACCGTAGAAGTAGAATTAGACACTACAGGAATAGAAACTGATGCCACAGAAATTACCCTTAGCATCTTTGAAAAAAGATTGCTAAGAGGTAAGGATATGGCTAACAGAATGAAAGTTACAGAGAAGAAAAAGGATTCAGAAATTGTTAACGAGGAATTCGATGCACTAAACAAATTACTTAAAAAAGAAACCAGGAAAGTATTAGACATGGCATACCTAGAGGAATATATTAAAGTTAAAAGGGTGCCAAGGGGATTACGAGTAAGTAAGAAACCCTCCTTTGACTTACACGAGATAGAGTTCACTGTGAGGTGGGAAACTATATTAGACACATGCGGTAACGACCTTATGAAACTTTTAATAGAACACCACCAATTCACCCTCAAAACACTAGATGAGGAGATTAATGAGATAAGAGTGAGGCTAGAACCACTGAAACATTGTCCCACATTCAAAGATAGGAACAAGAAACTCTCAGGGGAAATAGACACCCTAGAGAGAAGCCTCGAAATTTCAAAAAATTTGAAATTTAAAAGAGACGAAGAAGACTATAAAGAGGGCTTAAGTAAGAAATGGGACAAGAGTGGCCAAAACAAACCTAACGATAAAAGTAGGGATAGCAGCACACATACACCGAGAAGACCCAGATTCAACTCCTCGGACTGTAAACCAACAGACCATGTGGAGAAAGAATCCCAAATTAATGACCCCCCCCCCCAAAAGGACTAGTAAAGAGAGCCCAGACAAACACATAGATAAGAAACAAGGAAAAGATAGAAGACCACCTAAGGAACAAGAGGAGAACTATACTCATAGGTATTATCACCAGGAGAGGCCCCGACACTATTGGGAAGGGGAGAGAAGATCTGACTACAGAGACAGAGGGGACTATCACCGTAGAGAGTATCAGAGTCGAGAAGGACGCTACGGTTGGGGTAACAGATCCCATTATGATAGGGAAGCGAGAGGGGGAAGACAAGAATGGAGAGGAGAAAGGGAGGGATACAGAGACAGGAGAGAACATTCAAGACGGAGAGAAAGGGAAACAGAGAGAGTTAGACGCCCAAGCAAATCACCTAACAGAAGTCCGGTATGGGAACGCACAAAGAAGGGAGCTACGGTGGCTTTTTTAGAACAGGGCACACCGCACCCCCACACGTCGAAACACAAACCATTAATTCCAGCAGACCCAGGGACGGAGGAAAGGAAACAAGGGAAAAAGAGAGAAAGAGAGGAAAGAGAGGTAGAAGGAGGCCCACAAAAGAAGCAAACGAAGTAAAAGGGGTCTTCAACATTAGCAAAACTCAATTAACAGATACACAACTGAGTCTCATAGCACGGGGCCTCAACTTCGCACCAGCAACCAGACCAAGTGGTTTTACCACGTTTATGGACGCGAATAAATTTTTGAGGCAGCTGACTATGAAGAGGTTTTTTAAAAACAAGGACGCTCAGACTAGGGATACGATCAACACTACCCCGGTGGTATCGACAGAACAGGAGACAGACAGTTTTACACACTCAAAATTAAGAGCGAAATCTAAGTTTAACCCCACAGGTAGTAAAGGACATCATCTAGAGGTATACCATCAGTTGATACTAGACGACCTCGAAAAATTAACAACAAACACAAAGAGGTTCAGGGATAATCTCAGTAAAGAGGAGAAACAAGCACTTGAGGAATTATCAGACGACAAGTCCATCACTATCAAGCCAGCAGACAAGGGCGGCGGCGTGGTAGTGATGGACACGGACTATTATCTTTTAGAGGCAAATCAAATTCTTGTCTGCTTATCATATCTCGGTCAAGTGCATCCTGCAGAATGGTCAAAAGATCTCTTTTATATTCTGATGTAGGGCTGCTCTCAAGGATCTCATAGCAGTCCTTATCGCTCAGCAGTCTCCTATTCTCCTTCACATAGGCATCGGTGTCCTGAATGACAATGTTGCCACCCTTGTCGGATGGCTTTATGACAAAGGATTTATCACACATAAGTTGTTGTAATCCCTTCCTTTCATCAGGGGTGAGATTGTCAGTTGACCTCCGATGTTTAGGTTCAGCTTCTAAGTCCCTTGTGACACATGACATGAATAGATCAACCGCAGGACAGATACTCAAAGGGGGAGTGAAATGGCTTTTATTTTTCAGGTGGGTAAAAGGGCCAGTGATGTCAGTGTCATTTGAGATATTTTGTTCGAATAAATGTATTAAATCGTCAAGATTTTGCTTATCTTGAACACTTAAACCAGCAGTTAGCTCATTTTCATTCGCCCTTTTACAATGGTATTTGTGCAGCAATAATCTCCTACCAAAGAGATTGAGGTCTTTCACCCACTCGAAAAGATTAAAATCTGAAGTAGGGGCAAAGGAGAGTCCCTTCTTTAGTAGAGTTAGTTGTTCCTCACTAAAGGTAAATTTAGAGAGATTGAAGATCTGTAAGGCATCTGTTGGATCAGTAGGCATATCTACACTTACTGCGTGGGTGGCATTGGATTTTTGTTTGTTGCCCTTAATGTTCTTTTTTCCCCTGCGGCTTTTGCGCTTAGTTGTGTCTGTGCTAAAAAAACAACTTTGCTGAATTAGTGACTGTATTACCTATTTACGAACCCAGTTTATCTTCTATTTAGGGTTCAAAATAAATGTGGCATTGAATCACAGATATATTTCATTCGATGGGAATTTTTGATGTAAATGTGCTTCAGTTTATTTTATTTTATTTACTTTATTAAATATTTCTTACTGTATTTAATGACGTCTCAGCACTTCAATTGGGGCAAACTACTGTACATATCTGGCTTTAATTCGACCTGTCTAGGTTGTCTTTACTCCCCATACGCTTGACACTTAGGTTATTTTGTGATTTGGTCTAAGTGGCCACGCATGCGCATTGACCATGTCTATTTCCTGAAATTATACTAAGTGAATTTTCCTAAGTGGTCACGCATGCGCACTATTTTCCATCAGTACGTGCGTGAAACTAAGTGACAACGCATGCGCACTGGATCTATCTAGCGCCGTCGCAGCTGTGGTCAAGTGGCCACGCATGCGCACAGACCTCATCTAATTGCCGCTATCACGGCAAAATAATATCAAGTGAATAATTTAAAGTGTTCACGCATGCGCATTACGTTCAAACTGCGCCAATACAGGAATTGACAAAGTGTCAACTCATGCGCACTGGTTCTAAGTAGCGCCGGTATGAATTTGATTAAGTGATCACGCATGCGCTGTTATCACCATTTATTTATTTATTTACTCGTTTTTTCCAGCTACTGGTAATGCGCATGTGTCCTCTGATAGACTTCGGGGAACTAATGGCGAATGCGCATGCTCACAAATGACGGGATCGATATGACTTAGAAGGACAGTACATACATGACTTTCACCCAATTTGGGAAACAGTCGATATTCCCTAAGAGCCTTTGTTGACAATAAGATGTAAGTCAGTGTTAAAGGTATGCCAGATATGTTTTACAGTAGATACGCTAGCGCTTTTTTGCGCACGCGCAGTAGCGGGACGCTGATTAAGTTACCATGGTAACTATATGCCTTAAATAGTGTCCGCTTGAGCCCCACTGCAAATTTTGTCCCTGAGGAAGCTCCGTAGTAGGAGGGAAACGCGCGTTGGACGCGTGTTTGATGATGTCAGTCCCCTTTGTGGGGTTTTAATACAGTACTAGGCAGCCATTCATTAGATCAGTCAATTATATACTAAAATAGGGTAGTGGCCAGGCAGGATTCGCTACATTAGTCAGGGTCCTGTCCAAGAGTTTAAGCCAACAACCCTTATGATGGCTATTATCTATTAGACTGATCAATGTAACAGTGGGCTTTTTTGCTCACTTAGGCTGTTTTGCACCCTTGCAGTCTCTCATTTTCCAGCATCAAGCATATGTATTTCAACATTAGAGACTG
Source organism: Ascaphus truei (assembly GCF_040206685.1). NCBI lineage: Eukaryota > Metazoa > Chordata > Amphibia > Anura > Ascaphidae > Ascaphus > Ascaphus truei. The sequence continues at coordinate 192,676,524 of NC_134486.1, read as the reverse complement.
CTTAGTTGCCCTAGTTATCTATTCATTTAATTCATTTTTATATGTTTTCACATTTATAAATTGGTAATATATGTTTTAAGTATTGACTATTAAAGGTTACATTTTAAATTTTGGGTAGTGTGCATGTAAGTGAATTTCTTTTGGTGTACAAACCATTGTATCCCTCACTTTTTCTGATTCACTTCAGTTCACAGTTGCACCTACCTTTCATTATCAATTGTATCATTATTATTAAGTTTACACACATTTAGTATGGTTTAGTTGATCACTCCCTTACTCCCCGCTTTCTGTGTAAGGACCTGGGGGTCCTCAACAATAAGGAATGGGAGTATATCCATCAGGATAACCCAATCCTTCCTGTATTTTATTTCCTGCCGAAAGTGCATAAGTGTATGGAAACCCCGCCAGGCAGGCCTATTATATCGGGCATCGGTTCCCTAACACAGAACCTGTCGGAATACCTAGACCATTTTCTACAAAAATATGCAACAGCGGGTCGATCGTATCTCAAAGACACAACACAAGTCATAAACATACTCAACGACACACAGTGGCAAGATGATTTTATATTGGCAACATGCGACGTAAAATCCCTGTACACAAGCATTAGACACATGGATGGCCTCGAGGCAGTTGACAGGATCATTATGAGGGATAGCACAATCCTAAAGGAACAGCGCAATTTTATCACAGACACTATTAGGTTTATTTTAACCCATAATGCATTTTGGTTTAATGGCATTTTTTACCTCCAGCTGTGCGGTACCGCGATGGGGACCAGGTTTGCACCCAGTTACGCCAATATTTTTTTGGCGGAATGGGAGGAAGCGAACATTTGGTCAACACATCCTTATAGTGCGAACCTGGTCTCCTGGCACAGGTACATAGACGACATACTATTCATATGGAAGGGGGAAGAGACAGAACTACTAAATTTTATCAAATACATTAACGATAATGACGTAAATTTGGAGTTCACCTCAGAATACAGCAAATCGAATATAAATTTTTTAGATCTAACTATCTACATAGATCATTCAACTATTAAAACCAAAACCTTTTTTAAACCCACTGATGCCAATAATGTTTTACTTACATCAAGCTGCCATCACCAGAAATGGCTTCGAAACATACCTTATGGCCAATTCAGGCGTATAAAAAGGAATTGTACTGATGACAGTATATTTAAGATCCAAGCCCAGATTCTGGAAGGGAGATTCAAAGATAGAGGCTATGAGCCAGACCTCATAAAATCAGCACTAGAAAAAACAAATAATCTAACACGTACTGATATATTAGAATCAAAAGTTAAAGTTAAAAGTTCCGATTTCAAGACACCGTTCATCACCACATTTAATTCGGATGCCAATAGGATACAACACATCATCAAACGACACTGGCATGTAGTACAAACAGACCCTGTTCTGAGAAATCATATTCCAGATGTCCCAAGAGTAATCTTCAGAAAAGCACCCTGTATAAAATCAAAACTAGCCCCCAGTGTCTTCAAGAAAGTGGAAGTGACTAAGACTCAAAACTGGCTACCTTCGCCAATGGTTTTTTTTAGTTGCTTCGGCTGTAAGGCTTGTAAACAAGTCACGAAAGGGGAAAAGACGGAATTTACCTCTAATATCACGAAAGAGGTTTTTAAAATTAAACAAAACCTAAACTGCCGTACAGATTACATTGTATACCTCCTGTCATGCCCATGTGGTCTCCAGTACGTGGGGCGTACTACAAGACCTTTGAGAGTCCGCGTACTGGAACACATGGGAAATATACGGAAGCAGCTAATGACACATAGCGTCTCCAAACACTTCAGTCTAGTACATGGGGGTAATCCAGGAGCATTAACCTATAAAGGGATTGAGAGAGTGGATGCCCACTGGAGAGGGGGGGACAGGCTGAGTAAATTATGCCAACGTGAAACATTCTGGATTTACAAATTAAAAACTTTAACACCAAGGGGGATGAATATTGACATAGACCTAGGGGCTTTTATGTAATATCTTGCTCTCGCCTCTTTATGCATTTATACATCCCAGGATCCATTTTATATAAGCGAATGGGATTAGGGTATCCTTTATGGCATAAATTGACACCAAGAGGGTCCCACATCGAGTAGGGGCACAACCTAGTTCCACTCCTTGAATCTCTATATTCATTGTCCTTTTTTAAGAAATAAAAAAAAAAAAAAAAAATTTTAAATTTTTTTTTAAATAACATTTATACACATATTTTTAACGTATCTTTTAAAACTCTTTTTAAATTTCATTATGTTCGATTACATATCCTATTCACAACACCTACAGCAACATGGGCATTTGAACACACATGGCATGTGAAAATGCTACTATAGCATCAACTTTTATGTATATATAGATTTCATCATAGCCTGCATTTACCACAGTCTGGACTTCATTTGTTAACAATGAATGGATGTTATGTTATATGACTGTCATAATTTCAAGACAATTTGATTAATATCTAAACAAAATGAACAACAATTATATTAAGATTCTGTTATAGAAACTCTGAAATCAGTAAGTCATACATTATAAGGATCACCCATTGAGTCTAATGTATTTTATATGATGCATTGCATATTCTGCTATCACCATGATGAAAATAATCTGCTCTTTTTAACACCACAAAGATGGATATACACAAACCCCTGTCTATGTATTTTAGAATCTCATGAGGGACTTAAAACTAAGACCGAGAGCGAACAGGATATATGATGATGTTCAACAGAAGAAAGATTATGGGACAGATCACATTGAAAACTATGGGACTACGGATTGATCTGCAAAGCGCATGCGCAGTGATTTATGCAGGAACCCTTTCAACCACGAGGGCGCAAACCACTGACGTCATACCGGGCGCCCACCACAGGAAATGCACGCATCAATCAAGATGGCGGCTCTCCGTAGAGCAGGGAGCCAGAAGCCAATTACCAATCATGGAGGATAGAACCAGTGCCTATTTAAAGGGACTAGAAACCAGCCACTCCACCTTCAACGAGCCTGAGGAAGCCCTGTTCAGGGCGAAACGCGTAGCTCATCGACTTTGGATCCGTGCAGCACTCAGTGAGGAACCGGAGGTGCTGTGGAAACTCTCTTCATCCGGACGCGGAGAAAAGAGACTTTGTGCCCACTAACCACCTAGAATTTCCTTTTGCTGTTTTATTCTCCCTATTTAAGAAGCAGCAGTGGCTTCTTTGTTTTTATATTCCCTGCACCCTTACTGTTTAAAAGTGTATTGCTTATTCTATGCTAGTTTTAATAAAGATTTCACCTCCCATAGTGTTCAGTGTCCCTGAGTCCACTTAAATTTGTGTGTGGCCCTTAGGTGTTCACCTACCATCATTGCTACCGGAGTATCAAAGATACCTCTATGAGTGTGTGCTCACACTGGCCCGTGTGAGTATTTTGGTATATCCCTTTACCCCTCCCCCACCAGGTTTGAACATTTGAGCCCTGGTCATTGGCTATATGTTATCCACCCAAGGATTGGTTAATCGCATTGGTGTTAACAAGATACGGATATAGGAGATCACTCACATTAGGCCTTGTGAGTGGGATATTATCCATCAGTATCTGATACATGCAATATCATATTGCTCCACCCCCATACCGTAGCAGACTTGTGTATGTATGTGCCTAATTGCCTTCTTTTATTGTTTACACTTACATCCGCACGAGAGGCGAACTACAGTCAAGAATCCACCGACCCAAAGGAGAAAAAAGGACCAGAAAGAAAGAAGCACCACCATTCAGAAGCAAGACACGAAAAGAAGTAAAAGAAACCTTGATGGGATACAACTTACACAAGGCCGTGTAAGTTTATTTATTTATTATTCCATCTAACCCTGTGATTACACATCTGTACGCAAACTCCCTATCCAAGGAGTTTTTCATTCTATGAGGGATCAATAGAGTCTAAAACACCACATTGACCATCAGCGAAAGATATTACATCCCCCTCACATTGTGCTCCCCCATCTCTTCTTTTGTTTCATATATATCAAGGGTCCAGGATAGACCCTAGTGGGGTAATTTGAGTCACACGAGGACTTTTCAAGAGAACTTCGATTAAGGTTGTATTATACCCTTTCAATCTTTAAAATACACATCCATTAACCAAGCGACGGTTAGAGCTAGCGCCCGAGTAACACACAACAACAATCCTCTTAATGAAGGAGCACGGACAGAGGTAATCTGCGGGAAATATTTGGCTTACCTCATGGCAGTGGCTTGGCATCCAAGATGGCGGAGCAGGGGACTCCAGAGTGGCACGCAGATCCAGGAAAGCTGACCTTGGCGGGAAGAGCTGATCGAGCAGTCGACAACGCGTCCACACAGGTGAGCCGCCCATTCAAAGATGGTGATCAGAGGAAGCGCGTCACCGGAAGGGGCGGTCCCGGGGGCGGTCATCTTGGAGGTGGCGGAAGACATGAGCGGCACTGGCGGTCGCGTTATCACGAAACGCCGGAGAACAGCACTGCCCTCCGATGCAGCCCCGCAGCCAGAGAGACATCAGAAGAGCGCCATGGGAATGGCACCGGACAGCGCCATGCCATAGCGAGAGCGGGCACATGGGGGACACAGCCCCCGACAACAATAGACGTAACACCAGCAGCAGCAGCAGCGCCAAACTGGAGCACCGAAGAGCCCGCCGGGTGGGCGATCGACGGGAGGGCCTGGCGATTTGTATTTGTATAGGGGCGATAACCGACACTGAAAGGACGCATAAATAGATAGCAGGGTAATAGGAATTCAGCGGTCCTGAAGAAGGGAGGGTATTGACAGTAGAATGTGGAAGGGGTACAGTAAGTCCCCGTGTTTTTTAATTATTTGTTTAATGGCTTGTGACTGATTCGTATATTGTGTAATGAAGTAGGGATCCGTATTTGTTGGATATTGTGTCTGTCCAACTCTCTCATGTTTCGCATGAAGTCTCTCATTAGTCTTAATTTGACTAGAGCTGATGAGATCATCTCTATTTAGCATTAGGGCTTTTTGATGTGCAAGATCGAGTGTTTTTCTATCATATCCCCTTGACAGGAAACGCTCCATCAGTTCTTGTGATCTCTTATGAAAATCATCTATTTTTGAACAATTACGTCGAAGTCTGATGTATTGCCCATAAGGTATACCTTTAAACAGATTGTAATCATGGCAACTGTGGGCATGTAATAGTGTGTTTCTAGAATGTTCTTTGCGGTAGATGTCAGTATGTACCATGAGATCAAGACCGACAGAGAGGTTCAAATTAAGGAAACTAATATGATGTGGATGATAATGTGAGCTGAAGGAAAGATTCAGTGTATTAGTGTTAATGTATGTAATAAGTTGTGCAAGTTCATCTGTAGTGCCCTTCCATATCAATAACAAGTCGTCGATATAGCGACGAAAAAAGTGTATGTGTTTGCGAAAGGGGTTTCCATCTCCAAACTCGTGGGAATCTTCCCACCGACCCATGAACAGATTTGCATAGAAAGGTGCGAAGCAAGTGCCCATAGCAGTCCCACGCATCTGGAGATAGAAACCCCCTGAGAAAAGGAAATAATTATGTGTGAGTAAAAAGTGAATGCTGTCCAACAAAAGTGGTGAAAGTGGTGAAAGATTGGTGTAATGGGATGTGCACAATGTAAATAATCAGACTCTTTAGTGGAAAGAACCTGAAGAATCTTCCCCTCCTCCAAAAGGTCATCCAACTCATGCAAAAAGGTATTAGTAGGATCTGTCTGTAAGCGTACATATGAGAGTTGGTCACTCAATTGTCTATGTGCTTCATCAAGATAGTAAGAATGGTCTAAAACAACAACAGCACCGCCTTTATCAGCTTTCTTTATTACGATGCTGTTGTTGTTTTTTAAGGATGTAATAGCATCTCGTAAGGCAGGTTTCAAATTGTCATGATATTTGATCTTTGTAGTAAACTTAGATAGAAGCAATAGGTCTCTCTCTACTGCCTGCTGGAAAAGATCAATGGCTCCACCTCTGGGAAAGCCTGGGATGAATTTAGATTTATTTTGTAAACCTGAGGGTTTCCTTCCCAGAAATGATGCAAATGTCAAATCCGTTGGTTCGTGAGATTCTTCAGAAAGTTCCACCATGTCTCTAAAGAAACAATGATTTTGAAAAGTTAAGCTGTCCGAAATATAAAATATGGGTATACTGTAGTGTTTTCATTAGTCCTAAATGATGATTCTTGAGCTGATTGTGTAGAGACATCTATTGATGAGTGTCTTTCTTGGAAAAATCTCTTGAGTGATAGTTTTCGTATACATTTATATAAATCTACAGTAGTTGTAAATAAATTGAAATTTTTATCTGGAGCAAAAGTGAGACCTAGATCTAATACTTATAATTCTGCTGACGTCAGTTGATGTTTACAAATATTGATTACATTTGTTTAGTCTATTGTTATTGTTTCCTTCTCTTTGGGGGATTTTGATTTGGATCTGTGCCCTTTGCGTCTCTGTTTTTTGATGGTGCATGTGTTCTTGATGTGGGATTTTGAGAAAAATAAGATCTACTCGATGGTGGTGCCTCATCAGCTGATGAGGCTAGTGAGTTACCTTCTGAAAAGGAAACACTGTATGTGACATAAACACTAACCGTAGTATCCGAATCAGAGGTTATACTACCATGTTTTCTTTATTTACAGTATGTGTTTTCTTTAGAATAGATTTCGGAGATTTTTTAGATCTTGATGCATTGGAATTGCCTGATGTAGATTTAGTGAATTGTGGTTTTTGCCAGATATAAACATGATTGAGTACATAATCTTGTTTATCTCGCTCATACTTCGTTTGTTTTGTTTGCATAATGTTGTTCTCAAATTTTTTGATATTTATTGATAATTTGTCATCTAGTTCTTTAAATTGATCAATATGGACAAAAATATGTAGTTTGTTTTGTAACTCTTTGACTGTCTTTTCTGCTTGTAATTTTTCTTTTTGTCTATGCTGAATAATTAAGTCAATTAACTTAAATGAACAATGGTCTAAAATAGATCTCCATTCTTTCTCAAATTGCTTATCATCAAAGCCAAAAGTGGGTGCTTTTGTCATCCTAAGGCCGAGTCCATAGAAGGACAGGCCGCACTGTGCCGTGCGGACACTCCGCGCTGAGCCCCTGCATCCTCAATGAGGATGTCTTGAGAGGGGGCTCATGCGAGCGTCTGTAGGCGTGCTGAGGCGCTGGATTTTTCAGCCGACAGCAAAGCGGTTTTTCAGAGCTCTGTCGGCTGAAAACATCCAATCAGCGCGGAGCAGCGTCAACGTCACGGCGGCGTGACGTCGGTGCCGTGACGTTGACACGTCGCGGGCGATTGGCCCAGCGACGTCACTGCCCCGCCTCCCTCAGTATCCCCCCGCCTCCGATCGCGCCCGCTGGCTCGCCTGCTTGGGCATGAAATCGCGCAGATTTCAGCAGGCGAGCCTCAGCGTCAGCGCGGTCTAGCCCTGCTACCCCTTCTATGGCCCCAGCCTAAGTCCTCTTGGGATCCTTTTGCTTTGCTGATGATTTTCTAAGGTGATAATTTCCCACCATACTTTTAGATCTTGAGCTATGCATTTTTCTAAATGAAAGAAATGTTTCTGTAGATCTTGAGCATTTTCACATAGGAGATTAGAATCATTGTTAAAAACAGAATTGGCTTTCTTGTGTCTTGCAGATATATCAAAGCAGTTGAAGGCAAAGTGTGTGTCACCATGTGCAAGCTCTGCAAAAGCTGAGATTTCAATTGAAGTGTCCATATTGAATACAACAGGTATAGCAAAAAATGTATGTAAACAAACAGTCTCAAAAATTGGTGTGACGCGCATCAGCCTTGCAGGTGCACATCCCACAGGATTCGATTACACCCGATATGGGGGAGACGGTGCTTTACACAGAGCTGCCATACTCTGCACTGCGCTAACGGAGGAACAGGGAAGTTACGATCAACACTATATTCGGAGAGGGGGCTTCAGAGGTAATTTGATACTTTGCCTCTGTTGTGCATATCCCCCCCACAAAGTTTTGCAGTTTAGAGATAGTGTATCAATACACATCTCATCCCTATATATCTCTCCGTCTCGCCAATTTAACCCACACTGGACTTTACCTGTATATCACAATACCTACTTACCTGCAAATTACAGCTGTTGCTGAGACTACAATTTGACTTTATGAATATTTACGGAACTTATTATGGTTCAAGGTGAATCTTAGAGCTTAGTAATGGCCCATCTGTTACACATGTACCTACTTGCCATTTGCCTGCTCAGATAACCAGCACTCAAACAGTTAAGTGGACATATATTTTTTCAACTGTTTTTTGTACAACTCACCAGGTATACACATTTTTTATCAGTTTTTCTTTCTATGTTATTATTTTTTCAGCAGATACATTCTGTTATTACAAACAAAACTTTTTTTCAACACATCACAATTTTTTGCTTCCTTCCTCTCCTGTTTTTGAGACTCTGTTTGTTCACATACATTTTTTGCTATACCTGTTGTAGTCCCTTGCAGACCCTTCTAACATCGGCCGGCGTGCGCCTTCTCCACTGCACCTGCGCGACCCTGGTAATGGCCGCCGCAACTCTCAGCTCGCTCTGTACATGCGCAGCTTTACTCAAGATGGCGGCGCCCTGCAACGGGAGCCACCAGCGAGCCCGCCGCCACTGCACCCCCCGTGACATTGGAGGTAAGGGGGAAACACCGTAAGCCTCTGGGAACCATGGGGGACCGGGTTACATCCTCCCCCCGGTATAATCCTGAGGCTCAGCCTCTTCCCTTGAGGGGATCAATGTCTCTGCACTCTTTGAGGTAGAAAGCACGGGCTCTGTGGATCCAGAGGCTGACTCACTGGAGCCACACTATTTGGCATTTGTCTATAGGGCCCCTTACCTGGAGCTCCTTCGGGAGATGCCCCGGTGGTCTGGGGGCCCCTTTTAGAGGTTCCCTCCATAGGATCCTCAGAGGTGGTGTTATTTACAGTCTCTTGACCAACCTCTGTTGAGTTCGGCTCACCATCCAGTGGAGTAGCTAGTATTTCAGTTTCATCCTCTCCTTTGTGGAATGGGGTGCAGATGATTTCTGTGTCACGCCTTTACCCGGCCTTCAGAATCTTTGATACAATAAACCGAGACGCGAGGCATCTGTGACTCAACATCGTATACTCCATCTCTCGAACGATCAGCAAGTTTGTGCTTCCCAGGAATCCCTAGATTACGAAGAAAAACTGCGTCTCCAGGACGAATTTCCCAATGCCGAACCTTATGGTCGTAGCACCATTTGTTACTGGCATTCAATTGAGCTGCAGCTTGTTTTGCTAATTGGTAGGCTTGTTGTAAACTGTTTTGCAACCTTTGTACGTACTTAAAGTGCATCCTGTTGGATAGCCCATCGGTAGATATCCTCAGACGTATATCCACCGGTAGCCGAGCTTCTCATTCGAACAGCAGAAAGTAGGGATAGTACCCTGTGGATTCATGTCGAGTGCAGTTGTAGGCATGCATTAATGATTCCACATATTTACTGTAACGTACATGCTTGCCACAAACTGGTACCGGACCGCGGGGCTGAGATGGGGATGCATAAACACCGACCTTAAGCCACGGAGTCAGGCCCGGAGTGCGGATTCCATAATCAGACATAGCCAGGTCAGAATTGGAGAAAGTAGGGTTAACGTTATCCAGGCAGTGGTCAAGGCAGGCGGCACAGGAGCGGTGGTCGAGGAAACAAGCCGAGGTCATCAACAGGAAATCTTGGGTGAAGGCACTTCAGCACAGGAGGCTAGAACCTTGAGAGAAGCCACTGCAGCGGAGATGCTTAAGCGAAGGTGCTGCAGTGCATCAGGAATAGGCCAGGAGTACACTCCACTTGGAGGAAGCAGGAACCAGAGGTGCAGACACACCACAGGAAACGCTGGGGAAACCAGCGTAGCCGCTTCAGCGCGGCGAAGGCGAAGTCTGCCAGGAACAAGGAAAGCAGCGCCGGGGCTGCTATGCAAGAAGGCCTTGGGATGCCAGGGACTGGAAGCAGGATATAAAGCACAAAGAGCCCAGCAGGCCAAACACGGAGTCTGTGACATGCACAGTTACTTGCAACTTGGATTGCAAAGTCTATCTCCAGCAACTTCCTGAGGGCGGGGCAGGCTCTAAATAGCACAGGAGGTCAATCAGGCCAGAGCTGCACAGGAGGCAGCAGGAGGCAGGTGATTGCAGAAGCAGGGAATAGTTTGTCTGGAACCTGCAAAGCTCTGGATGGATGGGCTCCAGCCAAACCCAGGAGTGGATTCCTGACATTATCCCCCCTTCACGTGAGGCCTCCGGACGAGCAGAGATAGAGTCCCATAGAGGTCTGGACGACATGGAATTATTTCTGAATCCTCTGGGTATAGTTGTAGATCTGCGCCAAGGGCGTTTGTCAATGAGCGCTTTTTTCAAACGGAAAAGCAGTGGCACTGCAATCAATAGGGGGTCAGCACACCTAGGTAGGTGAGGTTTAGAGACCATCAGGTCCGAAGTCTGGGCATCCACATAGAATGCAGTAGACACGAAGGAAAAAGCAGAGAGAAGCATGCCCGTGTCCAGAGTGAGAGCACAAGGAGCAGGGACGGGCACCTCAGGCAAGGCAAGGAAGTCCAATAGGAGCGTTGCAGTCTTTGACGATGACATCGTGAAATCCAGAGAGAACACATGAGGTAGTGTGGAGGGGGGGGTAGGGAGGGAAGGATGATGCTTTACTGTGAGAATCTTAGGATCATCCATGGTTATAACAGGACGTGCAGAAGTGTCAGTGAGGCGTCTGTTTGTTCCTGAAATGCATGGCTGAGAGATAGCAGCGGCTACCCTAGACAGAGCACGGGGAATCGAAAAAGGTACACCGGTCACTGAAGTGAGTCCTTGAGAAGCAGCAAGTTCCAAACTAGGTATTTTGATTGAGTCAGAAGGCATTGCGCTAGCCTCTGAAGTGGATATCTGTGAAACAGCAAGGGCCAGAGTAGATGCGTCAGTAGAATCAGAGGAAGTTGCGCTTGTCTCTGAAGGGAAAAATTGGGGAACAACAATAGGCATAACAGAACCTGGGGGTATCTTCATGGCAGGAACCTTAGAAACAGGGCTAGGTGCATTTAACCATGCGGGTACATCAGGAAAAACACCTCTTACAGCAGGAGTTTTTGTGAAGGGTAAATCACATGCTACAGGAGAGGCAGAGGGAGGAAAACATGTTTTTTCATCAGGAGCTTTCACAAATTAACTCAGGAACTGCTGGAAAATCCTGGGATGCAGTAACAGGGAACTGAGATTTTGCAAAGGAATCAGAGACAGAAAGGCTGGTCTCTGAAGTGGTAGATTTAGGAACAGCAAAAGGAGAGCCAAATGCTGTGGGGGGTTCTAAAGAAACAGGCTTGGAGTCAAAGGCAGAAATCTCAAATGTCTGAGGGGCAGCAGTGATTACACTTGCTCCTGTAAAGGGTTTAGAGAAAGTGCACTGGTCTCTGAAATGGGCGTGGGAGAGTTACTGCTAGGTACTACAACATGATTACAAAACTTTGACAAAGCTAACATTTAACAAGAAACTGGAGCTTTAGATGCAATGGCAGAAAACTCAGACATATCACATACTACAGGGGAATCAGAGAAAGGGGTTACATCAGGGGTTTTAACGGTGGTACAGGTTAACACAGGAGGTGCTGGAGAATCATTAGATGCAATAACAGGAATTTGGCACTTTGCAGGGAAAGGAGAAAAAGGAAACTTTGACTTGGAAACCTGAACTGTCAGTGCAGGAAGGGAAGGCTCTAAGGAAAGAGATTTAGAGACACAGGCAGGGATTTCAACCTTCTGAGAAACTGGAGGGGTAACACTAGATGCTTCAAAGGTTTTAGGGACAGGGACACTGGTCTCTGGAGTGGGAACTTTAGTTAGGGCAGAGCGGTGAAAGCAGTAAATCCCAACAGGCTCGGTACCTTGAGCAATACAGTAATTTGCAATGGGAGCTTTGCAGAGCTGCCTTGCAGGGGTTAAATCAGGCACAGCATTAGGCCTGGGACCCGGTGCGCCCGGCGGCGCGGGCGGCCACACGCGAGTTCCCCACCAGCAGGGGAATCCTCCCGAGCCGATCCCGGTCCCTCCTGGCTGCACAGCTCACTACATGCTGTGACGCGTCAGCCGCTACGGGATACAAGAGAACGGTGATCCCTAGCATTGACGCGTCACGTGGTGTGGGTGTGAGCCAATGAGGAGGGGAGGCTTCGGGAGGAGGAGAGGCTTCGGGGAGCGCGGAGGAGTGTGGGGGGAAAGCAGCATGAGTGCCTGTCTGTGTGTGTGTATGTGTGTCTGAGTGCCTATCTGTGTTTGTGTATGTGTGTGCCTGAGTGCGTGAGTGCCTGCCTCTGTGTGTGTGTGTGTGTGTGTGTGTATGTGTATGAGTGCCTGTCTGCGTGCGTTCGTGCGTGCGTGTGTGTGTGTGTGTGAGAGAGTGCCTGCGTGTGTGTGTATGTGTGTGTCTGAGTGCGTGAGTGCCTGCCTCTGTCTGTGTGTGTGTCTGTGTGTGTGTGTGCCTGAGTGTGTGTGTGTGTGTCTGCGTGTGTGTATGAGTGCCAGCCCGAGCCCATGGAGGGAGGGACGGGGGGAGAGTAGCGGGTCCCTCCGCTCAACCAATGCCCCCCTCCAGCTCAAACCTCCCACTCCCGCCCACCTCCCGCTCCGGCTCCCGCTCCCTACAGACCGCATATCGCGGTCTGTGTATGTCAGCGCCCCACCTGTCTGCAGTGCGGGTGCGCTGACGGAGGGAGCAGGGCCTTAGCCTTAGAGTCAGAGGAAAGGGAACTAGAGTTTGAAACTGGTGACTTGAAAAATTCCTCCTTAAACTTCTGACATGAAACATCAGCTTGGGAATCCCAAGAAAATCGGGGTACCCCAAGGAGTCCTGTAGCAGGACGTGAAGCACAGAGGGGCTGCCTCGTAGCAGAGAGGGAGTCCAGGGACTGGTCATTCTTTTTCATGAGCCGGTCCAAGGTTAGGGAGAATCTTCCAGACTGGACCAGCATTTCAGACAGGGACAGGCTTTTAGACCGGGACTGGTTTTCAGACAGGGGCCGGCTTTCAGACAGGGACAGGTTTTCAGACTGGGACAGGTTTACAGACAGGGACTGGCTTTCAGACAGGGAGGTTAAATCAGGGCTAGGGACCGTGGCAGCTTCTCCCTTAGGCTTAAGAGGAACAAAATCAGCTTGGTAATTTCCATGAGAAGGAGGAAACACCAAGGGTTTAGCAACAGGACTGGTAGCGCAGGGAAGCAGTCCCATAACAGCGTTGCAGGCAAGGATAGGATCCTTCTCTCTTATGTGCTGGTCCAAAGATAGGGATAATTCATGAAACATATTTTGAGTCTGCGCCAGTTTCACAGGATTCACGTTTTCCCAGGTCACAGGGGAGCCAGGGGCAGGAACATAGGAAATCATAGTCTGTTTTAGCTCTCTAAGGCGCTGGGACTTAATCAGGAGTTCTTTACGGAGCTGTTTCTGAGACGGGGTTAGGCCAAAAAACAGGGACTGGGTTTCAGGCGTAGGCAGTCTCTCAAATATATACTGATCTTTAGACAGGGGCTGTTTTACAGACTGGGACTGGTTTTCAGAGGGGAACCGGCCTAACCCCACCTCAGCGGGGTCCGAGTTTGTGGGGCTGGACATACTGTAACGTACGTGCTTGCCACAAACTGGTACCGGACCGCGGGGCTGAGGTGGGGATGCATAAACACCGATCTTAAGCCACGGAGTCAGGTCCGGAGTGCAGATTCCATAATCAGACATAGCCAGGTCAGGATTGGAGAAAGTAGGGTTAACATTATCCAGGCAGTGGTCAAGGCAGGCGGCACAGGAGCGGTGGTCGAGGAAACAAGCCGAGGTCATCAGATATCCTAGAATTACTCCAAGGAGAAACCGATGCTACCAATTGTACACAGGCATGTACTAAATATAGTCCAGAAAAATCACTGCACAATGAGAAATAAAGCGCACTTCCGTCCAGTGTCCCACTAATAAATGAACAGGCAATATAGACACCCCACTTGAACCGTGCACCGTGACTATCAATGGGTAGGGGCTGAAATGTGGTAAGGAGGAATATAAAGCAGTAATACCGCCGTGTCCCCTGTAAGGAACAACCAGCTAAGTATGCCGCTACCCTCCGCCACTGCCCTCCTACACCCAGTGTCACACACGGCCAAAATATCCTCACTGCGGAGGTAGGGGAAGGGAAAACTAGAAGAGTAGTCACTCACAGTCTTGACGCGCCGGGTCTCCGGTCAATGATGACGTCAGGTACCTCCGAACCGGAAGAGGAATACAGCGTGCTCCAGCCCAGGTAAATCGGACAAAAATAGAGTTGTAAGGCGGTTCACTGCTGCCGCAGGGGTATAAAAGTGGAGGTTCCACACGCAATAAAATAAAAGGTAAGTTTATTTAGTGCATATACACAAAAAAATCTGCTACAGAGCGAACTCTGACGCGTTTCGTCCCACCAGGGACTTTGTCAAAGAGTATCTAGCACTGCCCCTGGTGATGTATATATAGTGCATCACTGTTGTATAATTGGTTAATTAAAATTGGGTGAGTAATTACACACCTGATGGCTAATCGACCAATAATTAACATAAGGAACCATATTGCTATGTGAACACTAACAGTGCCCACTATGTATTACTGGACATGAGTACCTACTTTTGTTTTTAATTATATTTTGTGTCGTTTAGTGTCTTGTTGTTACAACTATGTGTCTATGGTGATGTCTGGATAGTGGGCACTGTTAGTGTTCACATAGCAATATGGTTCCTTATGTTCTATGGGATGATTGTGGTACTGTACCACCCTGTAAAGTAGACAATTGTCGAGCTCAAAGTTGTCCACTTCCCTCAGAATAGCCACTGTGTCCTTGGGAGCACGTTTTAGTAAGGCAGGATTATGCTGCTGAAGGGCTTGACGGGCGATTCTCGCCACTGGGTCCCAGATTTGGTATTGCACCAGTTCCTTCCACGCAATAACTTTGTCGGGCGTGATGTTCATTCCCTCCGGATGGCAATATGAAGCCGGAATAGCCTTGGACTGGCAACCCAAGGAGTCCGCCACCTCAGCTCCGAGAAAGCCACTCTATCTTCTATGATAGCCACTGTGGAGCACATAGCGCGAATCCCTGGTCCAGAGATCTCTTCCCAGATGCCATAGTTGGGGACGGTATTCAGTCAGGGTCGTCGGGACAGAGCATTGTCTCTTATGTTCAGAGGCCCTGGTTTGTATTTCAGTGTAAACTGGCAATTTGAGAGGGCCACCAGCCATCGATGGCCAGTGGCATCCAGTTTGGCGGACGTCATTATATAGGTTAATGGGTTATTATCCGTCCGTACTTCGAAAGTCATGCCATACAGATAATCGTGGAGATTGTCCACTACAGCCCTCTTGAGAGCTAGAAATTCCAATTTGTGTACTGGATAATTCTGTTCACTAGGGGTCAAACTGCGGCTGACGTAGGCCACTGTTCAAAGGCCATCCGGATACTTCTGATGCAAGTCGGCCCCCAGTCTGTTGAAACTTGCGTCGACATGCAGAATGTAAGGCCTCTCAGGGTCAGCATACGCCAGGACAGGTGCCTTGGTCAGGTTCTGTTTCAACCCGATAAATGCTGTTTCACAGGTGGTTGTCCACTTGTCTCCAAAGGGTGCTTGAGCGACGGAGGCTGCTTTCCGGCCGGTGCCTTCTGGATATATCTTAAGAAGGTTGTTGAGGACCTTGGCATTGCTGGAATACCCTTCCACAAACCGATGATAATATCCGCAGAACCCCAGGAAAGAGCGTGATTTCATGACATTTTCTGGTCGGGGCCAGTTCACCAAAGCTTCAATTTTGGCCGGATCGGTGGTGATTCCATCCGCAGATACTATGTGGACCACGTAGGTCACTGAAGTATGACAGAACCTACATTTATCCAAGGATAACTTCAATCCCTCTTGGCCCAGTCGACCCTGTACCTTCAGTAGCCGCTCCTCATGTTCTTCCAGGGTTTTGCCGAACACGATGATATCATCCAGGTATACTAAACATTCCCTGGGATTCATGTCCCCAATTGTCTTTTCCATTAACCGCTGGAATGTAGCAGGAGCACCACATATGCCTTGGGGCATACAAGTGAACTTGCGGAATCCCAGTGGACACACAAAGGTCGTTTTCTCCTGGTCTTCGGCGCTCATTTGTACTTGATAATACCCTGACCGCAGGTCCAGTACGCTGAACCACTGGTTCCCGGATAGCGCATTTAGGAGCTCTTAAATCCGGGGAAGAGTGTACTGATCGGGCACCGTGCGATTGTTCAATGTCCGATAATCCACACATAACCGGACCGACCTATTTTTCTTCCGCACCACCACAATCGGTGATGCATAGGGGCTACGAACTTCCGGGACTATGCCCACTGACTCCATCTCTTTCAGTATGTCCCTCACATCTTCTACATCCCGAGGGGCTATGCGGTGGGACCACTCCCGAAAGGGAGTAGTATCACTTAACCGGATGGTGTGTTGGGTGCTGTGACTGCACCCCACATCCTTATCACTTGTTGAGAATACTTCTCGTCTCGCTTCCAGTTTGGCCCTTTGTCGTTCTCTCCACTCAGTCAGGGTGGAGTCTCCAAAGTCGAAGGCCAAGTCGGCTACTTGTTCTGGTATGGCTGCCGTATTTGCCTGCACTCTTATCGGCTCGACGGGAGTGACAGGATATATTCTCCCCAGACATAGACCATAGTCGAATGGCATAGGGTACGGGGAGATATTCTGAACAACCACCCCTACTCTCCTTGGCATCTCGGAGGTCTATTCTCTCACTTCAGCCATTAGCTTGTACCCCTGTCTCTCGTCATCTTCAGGTGTACTTTATAGAGAGAAAGAATGGTCGGCTTCATTTCTTTCCAGATAGCAGCACGTGGCAGTCATGAGTTTCACTCCCCCCGGTAAAATCTCAGTTACCCCGCGTTCAATGTTGTAGAGAATCCTGTGCTCCTCCTGGGCTGCTATCTTGCAACATTCCTCATGTAGCACGGGGTAGCTTTCTAGAGACGACAGGGGTAGCTCACCGGTTTCCCGCAAGTACGTACGAATTAAGGTCCGCACTATGTCGGTGTTGGTCCCCAAGATGATAGGGGCATTGGGGTGTTCTTGAGGCTCCGGGCACACCAGTGCCTCCACTTCCATGGGGTGATGCTTGCCTGTATTCAGTTGAGGAATGTCCAGAAGAACCTTCACTACGCCGTCAATGGGATAATCTTCGTGGCTTAGTCCCCGCAGCTTCATGGCGTCTGCTGACTGCAGTGGCAGATGATGAATATGTTCATCGTAAAAGGACCAATACACAATCGTTACTTGAGACCCAGTGACCTTCCATGATGATACGTACAAGGGCAACCGGTCCCACGCGACAGCAAGCGTCCGGCGGCGGGACTGTCTCGTCGGGAACCACAGGTGTGTCGTCAGCGGGCGGGGAGGTGGCTTCAGCAGCTTCAGTAATGCACATCATGGACGTAGAAGGAAACGTCCTGGCGGGGCCTTCTTCTGCGGGCATTGCGGCGAGATGTGACCCTTCTTTCCACAGCAGAAGTAGGACCTACCACTCAGGTGGGTCTTGGTCCGATAGGTGGGGGATACTCTTCCCGAGGTGTGACACTTAGTGTCAGCTTTTTCCCCACAGGGGTCCGCCTTTCTAGCCTCCTTCACGGAGGCCGTGCTTTTTTTGTTTGGGTTAAGTCCCAACCCATCGGAGGAGAGTGACCCATTAAAATGGTTTCTTGAGCTTGCACTCTGTCCATTAAATCTTTGAACGAAAGAGGCTGTCCTGGAGCGAGGCCGCTGCTAACTCGAATCGCTACCGGATACAAAGACTGGAGTCCCCGTAGGAGCTGAGTGGTTCTAAGCCTGTTGGCTTCGGACTTTCATACCACCCTCTTCTTCAACGAGGTCCATAAGGACAACTGGATCCGTCGGAGGAATTCTGATACTTCCTCGCCCTCGGCTTGGGCAAGAGCGTAAAATTTCGCCATCAAGGAGACGACATCCACCAAAGTACCGTATGCTTTGGTGAGGGCGTGTAGCATTGCTTGATAATCCGCCTCAGGGTGGTCATCCCGGTAGAACTGAACTATGTGAGCGGCCGGAGGCCACAGGCACTCGATGATCCTCTGTCTTTTCATGGTGTCGGAGCAGGTCCACTCCGGGAGTACTTGTTCCGCGCGATCCTTCTTCGAACTCTGCCTCACCTAGAGGTGTGAGCCGCGTTCCTGAAAAAGCCTTGAGTTTGCGGTATTGTTGAGACTGAGAGGACTAGTTTAGGGCCTGCACTAGTTGCGGTAGCTCCGGGGTTGGAGCAAGCTGACCTATCTTTTCAGTAAGCTTTTGCATGGTCTCCCTGAATAACTGAGCATCACCTGAGCTGCAGGCACTGTGGCGGCAGAATACGGACCGGCGGCTACTGGCATCGCTCCCTGGGGGAGAGACGGCTAGGGGTGTCTGACACTCCTCTTTGTTAGGGACCGCTTGGCTGCCTTCTGCCCTGGTACTCATTCTAGGGTAGATCATTGGACACCCGCCGGGCGGTGGCATCGGGTAGCAGTAAGAACTGTGGGGCATAATCCTCCCTAATGTCACGGCGATAATCAACCAGGAAGGTACTCCACTAGATGTCAGTGTCCCATTGAACATCTACTACACAGGCTTTTGAGAACCCTGGTATCTGTCTCAGGGCAAGTTGCAAGCTGGGTAAGGGCAGAGAAACTGCGCACTGTCAAGGAGAGGTAAAGGGATCCTGTGATATCCTCGCCGGCTGTACACGTCCCACTGAAGTGACCCTTGCAGTGATATTCGCTCCCTCCCTTCAGTCTGGTTCCAGACTACAGATAACAAGATGTTCCAGAAGCAGCTATGGCCTTAATCTGACTAACCACTAAAGGCAGGATCACTAATTAATGGGGCCTTCCCTAGAGCAGCCCAATCTTGGGTGAGTTGGGCCTAGCTGGGGCTTAGGGGGTCTCTGTCCTAGTGCAGAGTGACACAGACCCCTGCACCTACACACCTTCCACTCTCTGAGTCCCGGCTCCAACTTCCTTGTTTAAACGTGCAGAATGTAACTGCCTCTGCAGAAGATCTCTGCCGCGTGATTGGCTCTCTGGCATCATGTGTCACATGCCCCTATGCCTTCTGGGGGCTGTAGCCCCTTGCAGAGCCTTCTAACATTGGCCACCCATGGGCCTGCTCCACTGCGCCTGCGCGACCCTGGTAATGGTTGCCACAACTCTCAGCTCGCTCTGCACATGCGCAGCTTTAATCAAGATGGTACGCCCTGCAACGGGAGCCACCAGCGAGCCCTCCGCCACCGCAAACCCCCCCTCCCCTCCCTGTGACATTGGAGGTAAGGGGGAAACACCGTAAGCCTCTGGGAACCATGAGGGACCGGGTTACATCAGTGTAAAGCTTAAAAAGAGAGGAGGAGAATTAAGTGTGTTATATGGGATTTGATAGGAAGCCTGGAGAGGGATTTCAGCAGGGGAGACGTTGAGACAGATTTAGGAAAGAGTAGAGTGATACTGGCAGCAGCATTTAGGATAGATTTGTAGGGGAGACAGGTGAGAAGCAGGAAGGCTGGACAGTAGGAGGTTACATTAGTCGAGACGGAAGAGAATGAGGCTGTGTCAGAGGTTTTGCAGTCGAGCAACAGAGGAAAGGGCGCATCTTTGTAATACTTTGTAATACTGCAGAGGAAAACTGGCTACCTTATGAATGTAATAGGCGCATGTGAGAGAGGTGTCGTGTGATCACTAGGCAGCGTGCTTGGGCTACTGGGTGAATGATAGTACTTCCAACAGTAATGTGGAAGGAGGTAGTAGGGCCAGGTTTGGGAGGAAGTATGAGGAGATACACTGATCTCTTCTTCGGACGATGTTACAATGGATAAAGGAAGAAAAGTATTTATAGACATGAGATTTAGCACTTATGAGTGCTAAATCCAATGAGGGCTAAATCCCATGTCTATACATTCTGCGCTATATGAATGCACACACACCTGTCTCATACACATAAAAATATACAATGTAATTCTATCCCTATATACCAATAGGGACTACATATTACCCACACACATTTATAGTAATGCAACACCCTATTACATTTTAACACCCACCAACACCATTGGTATACACTCCCCTCCACACACACCTTTTGTAAAGCGCTATATACACCGTGGGTGCTTTACAAATTTATATTTACACACATACACACATTTACATACACACACTCTTACATCACAAATATTCAGGGACCATTTAACACCTAAAGTCATAAATCGCATACTGCACTGGGGGGAGGGATAGATTTCATCCACAGATAACATTCCAAGCTGTTTTAAAGTAGAACTTTTCTTGCTTTATCCATTGTAACTTAGCCTGAAGAAGAGATCAGCGTATCTCGAAAGCTCGCACAAATAAAAGCATTTCGTTAGCCACAGAACGGTATACAGCAGTGGTTCCCAAACTGTGCGCCGCGGCGCCCTGGTGTGCCGTGGCTTGGCTAGAGGAGCGCCGCGATCAGGGCCGCCAGCAGTGGGAAACAAGAACTGCTAGTTAATTAAAAAAAAAAAAACCTCTGAAGCCGGTGCCGGGTCACCCTGCTGGCAGCGTCACCATGCTGACAGCGTCACCATGCTGGCAGCGTCACCATGCTGGCAGCGCCGGAAGTAAGCAAGAGGGAGGCCCGGCACGCGCGCTGGAGGAGCAGCTCCGGGAGACAGATGTCATGTCTCCCAGCAGCACTGCAGCCCCCCCCCCCCCCCCTCCGGGGCACAACGGCTCTCCCCCCCCCCACATGGAACTGGCACCGGCACCCGCAGCACTGACCTCCTCCGTGCAGGGACCGGGCCGTTCAGCCACTCCCCCCTCCCCCCCCCCCCGTAAGCCACCGGTCTGATTTTTATATGTATATATGTGTGTGTGTGTGTGTGTAATTGTATGTATGTATATGTATATGTATGTATGTATATATATGTGTGTGTGTGTGTGTGTGTGTGTGTGTGTGTGTGTGTGTGTGTGTGTGTGTGTGTGTGTATATATAAATATATATATGTGTGTGTGTATATATATGTGTATATAGTGTATATATGTGTGCTCATTTGCATGTCATTTCCCAGAATCCCTTGCTGCAGTGGAAGTGCTGTATGCTGGGTGATAATGGGGAAAGGCGGGGTTGCAGACCTACCTAAGACATGCAGATGAGCATACAGCTATATTTGCATATATATATATATATAGCAGAATACATCAACTGCCTTAGTGAATTTGTTATCTATCTGATATCATGTGAGTGCGGTCTACAATATGTAGGCCGCACATCAAGAGCCCTAAGCACGAGGTTTTTAGAGCATCGAAGAAACATAATAAATGGGTGCCAAACACATAACCTCTCCCGCCATTATTGTAATGAACATTCAAAAGATCCAAGGTCCCTACGAGTCATGGGCATTGAGTATATCCCCCCTACATTCTGTATGACATGATGTATTCTGCTATATCATGTGAGGTGCCATTAGAATAAGATTTAAATGTATTGGTTTTTATCAAGTGTTTACACGTTAAGCATCTGCTTCTCCCACATCCAAAGTTTCCCTTTACCCTGATGGGAACAGAACCATCCACTCTTAAATTATTAACTAACTTTGATGTTTTTAATTTACTCGGAGCAATCATTGTTTTAATACTCCTTGCTTTCCTAAAGATCACAGGAGCATGTTTTGGCAAAAGGTGACCAATTTCTGGATCGCTGACTATAATGTTCCAATGGTCATTAATTACTTTTTTAATTTGTTTGGCAGACTGATTAAACTGTGTAATAAATTTAGGTACAGAACCTTTAGATATAGATTTATTTTTTAATATTGTTTTTCTTTTGGATTTCTCCAACAAAGATGCAAGATACAGTAGCCTTTTTCCTGGAACTTCAATGAAAGATCTGTACCCTGGGTATAAAAATCTATGTCCATTGAACATGGGTGGGGATCGTTTCAAAAGATTGTGTATGAGGGAGACTTATTGGATGTATATTTTGGATACTTTACACCCAAGGGGACACAATGACCATATAGACATTAGCACTATAGTGTGATCACTCATGGTGGGTGATCCTTCGGAGGTCTGGTTTGAGTGCCTTATAGCACTCCCTCTGAACTATGGTGACATGTCAGGTCTTTAAATATTTCTTCCCGCACAGACTTTTTAAAGCGATTGTATAAATAACCCTATTATAGGTATATATTCCTATAATGCATCATATTGTGGATGTGTCTATTGGAGTCTTGAACAGGTCTCATTCTATTATATTTAGCGTTGTATTACATACACATTAATATAATTAGTGTCACGTTATTTATTTTTATTTCTATATATATACATACACATATCCACATATATCAATATTCTATTCTATTCTATCATTCAACATCATCATCACACCATCACATACATATTCACTAGAGTCTTTAATATATACACTATTTAAGCACACAGCACGTTCACATATTTATATTAGGTTAATTATTCAGGTACACTGCTATCGTTTCTGAGGATTCTTCTGCCCTTGTTTAACAACAACCTTTGCGGTACCTCTGACTCCAATTGTAATCTATGATACAAATCTATCACTAATGGATTAATAACAGGTATATATATGTTACCCTAAACCTGGTTTGAATATATTGTGTAGCAAATTGTTTGCTGACCATGGATGAAAGGGGTTAATTGGGTAGGTAGTATTCATTGTCATCAGTACTCTCCAATTCTTAAGACTTCTCAGTCAAATTTTGTAATACACTGCTAACAATGTTTTGTAAAAATAACGTCAATAGATAATGGTTGATCAAATTTAGATATTAAAAATCACTCCATTTTAATTTACAAACGTACATTTGTTTAGTATCACATGTTGTTCTAATATATTTAATTTCCTCTAATTACTGTTCAAATAGGTATATCAATTGAAACACAATTACAATTATATCTTCTTTTAATACCATATGAGTTTTCTTAAATTCTCTACAAATACAGTGTGGTCCTCATAACTTGTCCATTGCGATTAGTGTAGCACCAAAAATTGAATCAATGGACTAGTTTAAAGTATGTAATTAATGTTTTAATTGTTTTATTATTTTCAATTGTATATGCAAATGAACCTTGTTATAAATACTGTGGGGTTACAACCAATGGGTGCCCCCTGAAGAAGTCATCATAGATGACGAAACGCATAGGGTGTGGCTAAGGCAGAGGAGGCACTTTCCCACTGAGAACTTTATTGCGGATTGAGAGGAACGCAGATTGTGAGAGGCTCAGCCAAACAGAACAGTGGACACATCTCTGGTTCCCTTGGTGGTGCAGCAGACAGAAGCAGGCAAGCGAGGGCTCGGTTTCCTGGAGGGACTTCCGTTTTGCTGGACACCAGACCGGGTGGACGTCACTTCCGGTAGAAGGAGAACGCGCATGAGAGGACACCATTGCTGACCCGGACGCTACCACTGGCTTATGAGGGCCTATCTCATAACTGCATTTAATACCGTTACACTTGTGAGTGGGCATTTGTCTGTTTTTAATGTTCCATAAATCTATTGTTATACTTTAATGCACTAGGTGTGCGCCTGTTTTTCTCTCTTTTCTTCCATAGGTATCCATAGGGAGTTGTGATCCCTTGCAAACGGGCTGCCTATACCTGGATGCATTTATCTGGAACAGGACTCTGTGACTTTTAAGGTTTCAAAGGTTTTTTGGGGGATTTTTTTCCATTTGGAAATATATTATTTATATATTTTTTATATTTTATATATATTTTTAATACTTTTTCAATATATTTTTTTGTGATGCATATTCTATATTAAAATCATTATTGTATTAACATGTTTTATCTAATAGTTACATAGGTTCTTTTTTATATTTACCTACCTTAGCCACCCCATAGGTTGTTTTAACACAGTAGGCTACATACTCACGGTTAGGCAGGTTATTTCATTAGGCGCTCCTTTATTATTTTTGTTTTGTTCATATATATGTGTATGTATATATATATGTGTGTGTGTGTGTGTATATGTGTGTATATATATATGTGTGTGTGTGTGTATATGTGTGTATATATGTGTGTGTGTGTGTGTGTGTGTGTGTGTGTGTGTGTGTGTGTGTGTGTGTGTGTGTGTGTGTGTGTGTGTGTGTGTGTGTGTGTGTGTGTGTGTGTGTGTGTGTGTGTGTGTGTGTGTGTGTGTGTGTATATATAAAGACAACACAAAAATTAAGTAGCGCTAAAGAGGATGTGAAATAACCCTAATAAATGATAAATTATAATAACATATTTAAAATATTAAAATAAATTAAAATTACCACAATTTAACCTAATAATATCTACAAACCATAACGTGATAGTGAAAAAAAAAAGGAAAATCCAAATTGAATGTTCCACTCAAACAAAAAATCCAGTGAGAAATATAGTCCCAATAGAAGATTCAGGGAGCATCTTTGCAGCTTTAAGGGGAGTGGTATAGCCAACCACTTTTGGAATCTATGAACAAAAAACAAACAAAAGCGCAAGCTCAATAGCACGTAACTGAGTAAAAAATAAGGTACATTTATTTAAAAAATCAGCAACCCATAAGAATGTGCACTTACAGGATTTCAAACAGAACCATTCGTGGGAGAGAAATCTCTATTGTGGTCATCTGCGGTGGTAGGGTGAGTCCCAGGTTTGCAGAGTGGATATAAACAGCCCAGGTTCACCATGAATTGGCAGCAAGATATCAAGGCATCCAATGCCTGCACGTCCTTTGCTCCCTCATACAATGATTGCTAACACTTGAAATTACCGCCAGCCGGAGCGCAGGGAAGCCAGGGACTCCAAATACACCAACACAAACGCGATGACGTCACAGCTCTACGCATTTCGTTACACTGCGGCGACTTCGTCAGGAGAATGTGATTGTCAGGGACAGCCAGTTAAATAGGCTGGATCATGTAAACCTATTTTCACATTGGTACTAAGTTTCACCACAAATCGTATAACTCTAAAATTACTATAAATATCAACATTACAATGAATAACAACAAAAAAAACATCAATAATTATGTTGTTCACATCATACAATGAAAATAGCTAAAACTAAACAATTTAATTATGTATAAACTCAACTAACACAATGACATGTTACAAAAAGCTGTCCCACTATTACCAATCTAAGTTTCATCAAATATGGAACAAAAAATATATATATACCAAGTTGAAATTAAAACCTAAACCTATAATTTTAGTTTCAAAAGATATTAATAAATCAATATATTAATTAGAATATAATAATATGAATATATAAACAACCAAATACCACTACCCCATATAAAAATGAATGATAGAAAAATCAAAATAAAATTGAAAAAATATTTTTTCACATATCACATACTCCTGACGAAGTCGCCGCAGTGTGACAAAACGCATAGAGCTGTGACGTCATCGTGTTTGTGTTGGTGTATTTGGAGTCCCTGGCTTCCCTGCGCTCCGCCTGGCGGTAATTTCAAGTGTTAGCAATCATTGTATGAGGGAGCAAAGGACGTGCAGGCATTGGATGCCTTTATATCTTGCTGCCAATTCATGGTGAACCTGGGCTGTTTACATCCACTCTGCAAACCTGGGACTCACCCTACCACCGCAGATGACCACAATAGAGATTTCTCTCCCACGAATGGTTCCGTTTGAAATCCTGTAATTGCACATTCTTATGGGTTGCTGATTTTTTAAATAAATGGACCTTATTTTTTACTCAGTTACGTGCTATGGAGCTTGCGCTTTTGTTTGTTTTTGGTTCATTATATACATATATATATAATGAACCAAAAACAAACAAAATATATATATATATATTAGTGTGTGTGCATATATATAAAAATTAGGTGGCTTTTTTTGTATGCATTTGGAGGGAGGTTGTATATATTTGGGGGGTGGGGATTTTTTTTGTAAGTATTCGGGGGTGGGAAGTTTTTTGGTATATATCTTGTGGGGGGGGGAGACGGAATAAGTGAGTGTGGGGTAATTGATGGAGGGAGAGGAGAGAGAGGGTGAGTGAGGAAAACAGGGAGTAAGAGTGAGAAGAAGGGGAGAGAAATACATGTGAGGCGGGTGGGTGAGACGGAAAGGAGAGAAATACATGGGATGGGGGCTCGTGAGGTGTGAAATGGGGGGGTGGCGGCGGGCAATACCACTGACACGGGGGGGCCTGCTTAAAATATTTGTCCCGGGCCCCGCGATTTCTGTTGGCGGCAGGGGCTACTGGCGTCCCAGGCCCTGTAGTCAGAGTGTGAGAGAGAGACAGAGAGTGTGTGAGAGAGAGACAGAGAGTTTGTGAGAGAGAGACAGAGAGTGTGTGAGAGACAGAGAGTGTGTGAGAGAGACAGAGAGTGTGTGAGAGAGACAGAGTGTGTGAGACAGAGAGTGTGTGAGAGAGAGACAGAAAGTCTGTGAGAGAGAGACAGAGAGTGTGTGAGAGAGAGACAGAGAGTGTGTGAGAGAGAGACAGAGAGTTTGTGAGAGAGAGACAGTGAGTGTGTGAGAGAGAGATAGAGAGTGTGTGAGAGAGAGACAGAGAGTTTGTGAGAGAGAGACAGAGAGTGTGTGAGAGAGAGAGTGTGTGAGAGAGAGACAGAGAGTGTGTGAGCGAGAGAGAGTGTGTAAGC
Source organism: Ascaphus truei (assembly GCF_040206685.1). NCBI lineage: Eukaryota > Metazoa > Chordata > Amphibia > Anura > Ascaphidae > Ascaphus > Ascaphus truei. Next base: position 192,649,748 of record NC_134486.1, on the reverse strand, counting down.
GAGAGAGAGTGTGAGAGAGAGAGTGTGAGAGAGAGAGTGTGAGAGAGAGTGTGAGAGAGAGAGTGTGAGAGAGAGTGAGAGAGAGAGAGTGAGAGAGAGAGAGTGAGATAGAGAGAGTGAGAGAGAGTGTGAGAGAGAGCACGTGAGAGAGAGAGAGTGTGTGTGAGAGACACTCCAACTGTTAGGTATGTATATACAATTTTGTTTTCACTTTGGGCGCCGTGGAAAAAATCCTGATCACCTTGGGGAGCCTTGAAAAAAATCCTGATCGCCTTAGGGAGCCTTGAACCGAAAAAGTTTGGGAACCACTGGTATAGAGTATATGTTTTTGAATACACACCGCTTGTCTTGCAAGTTCTACATGGCAACCTCTCCCACGCCGCGAGACTCCAGCAGCCAGACTAGTGGCCAATTGGATTAACACAGCGAGCGCCCCTGCGTGTGAATCCTTCCTGGCTTCACCTGGCTTTTATTTTATTGTAATAATTCAGTATTGTAGCCCGGGGTCTCCCGAGCTGAAGCAAAAAACAAGGAATCCGCACTCGTGATGACCTATATGTTCATCTGGAAAGGTTCCCTTGCAGCTGTGTATGTTGGAGCAACTCCTCAAACACTCCTAAATTGAGGTCCCCCAATGGGGGGAATTCCCTTATGAAGTCTGGTAAAGATGAAAAGCATAGCGTGCATTGAGTATACCCTTATATACACTGTATATGACTTTACAATATAAGTTTGAAAGAATTCGAAGTGTTTGGCGTTATTTCTTGTCCATTTCCCAATACAAACTCTCTGTATTGAGTGACGGAGGCCTCTCCCCAGCATCGAGAGGTGATTTCTAACAGGGAAGATGTACGAGGAGATTGGTGCTCGGCAGAACACCAGAGCTGAACTGGTACACTTGCCGCCTGACGTGCATGTGGCGTACCGATATGAACGAGCGGTGGGAAGTCTCTGCTACAGTGAGATGATTGCATTTGCCCCTCCAGCATTGGAAAGACGCCAGATCGGGAAGACGCCGGTGAGAGAGTGGATGACTTGGCGACAGAGCCGAGGCACTGAAACGCCGAATCCCATCGGCAGAGTGGACAAGTAACACAGTCCTCTCAGCGTGAAGGTCCAATAGGAGCAGTCCACAACAGAGGTGGCGGCTAAACTCTATCCAAGCTACAGCTAAAGATACCGGCATCATTTTCTCTTTTTGGGACAGTAAGCAAAAAGGTATTTAATCAGTGGGCTTTACTAGAGACACTCAGAAGATCCAAGATAAATTCCTGTACAACTCTATACTTTTTATTACTTACTACATTGAAAGCCTTCTTTATATGACGACATTGTTTCAAGTTCCAGTGATATTGAGACTTTCTAGTGCATACCTACATTTTTATATACTGTATACACATACATACATACACACACACATTAAAACCACTAAGGTTTTTAAGGCGTTGACCCCTCCCGCTACCCACCCAGGGGGCCTATCCACTTCACCCAATCCCCTCAATAAAATCAAATACATTACAAATTAATACAGTACAATAAAATACATTACAATAAAAAAAAGGACTAGCCATTTAAGACAAATGGTAAGTCCCACAGTGGGACAGAATTTCGTAACTGTGGTTTGATTTTGTGCACAGCTTGAAAAACGCGTTTGACTAGATTCATTTATGTCAATTGTCTATCTAATAGCGCTGACAAAGCAGGTACTTGAACTTTTAGAGTGTTAATACTGAATCCTTTTACTAAACCTGACTGCAGGAATTCTGGAATAGATGATATGGGTGGATCCCAGAAAATAACCTTGGACTGGTTGCACCATATGCAGAAGAGATTCCAAACTCTGTCTTAAACTCTAGACGCGTTTGTTTTCCTTGTTGCTATGTGAGTCTCTATGACCTTATGAATTTATCCTTTTCTCTGCAGAATGCTCTGCTCAGCCACCAATCCATCACAGACCATTTCTCTGGTCGGGGATATTGTATCGGGCCATAAATTAAAAGTTCTAGCGATATTGGTAACTTTAAT